>NW_026111532.1:1079848-1207348 GCF_024679095.1 Eriocheir sinensis | reverse complement strand
CTTCCTCCTCCTCCTTCTCCTCTTTCTCCTCCTCCTTTGGCTCCTCCTTCTTCTTATTCTTTTTCTCCCTCTCGTTCTTCACTTAATCATCATCGTCTTTATCATCACTAACAACGCACATATTAGTACAGTATATTGCATTCCATTGAACATTTCTTCTTAGTATTTGACGCGACGTTTCATGTCCGTCGAGGCCGCTTGTCCACCGTTCCCCATCACATGCTATTTCCAATCGATATCTAAGAAGACAACCAACAAACAACACACACACACACACACACACACACACACACACACACACACACACACACACACACACACACACACACACACACACACACACACACACACACACACACACACACACACACACACACACACACACACACACACACACACACACACACACACACACACACACACACACACACACACACACACACACACACACACACACACACACACACACACACACACACACACACACACACACACACACACACACACACACACACACACACACACACACACACACACAGGGATAACGGCTGACGCGATCATCGACATGTCCAACAATAGGATCGAGACGTTGACGCGGCTCATTTGGCAGCCGATCATGGACCAGATGCTCGGCGGTATCCTGGACCTCAAAGGTAACAGATAGTTCGTACTTTTATATTACTCTCACCATGGGGAGTGACATACAATGAATACAAAATTTAGTGTCCTTAGCATCACCATAAAACAAATATAGTGTCCGCCGGTCGGTCCAGTACTCACTAAACTGGGCACCGCTGGCGCACGACCGTCTTTGGCAAGCGGTGCGAGCGAAGCCTCTCTTTTCATCCCTAACACGATGGCCACTTGTCGGTCTTTTTGAGACTGGAACACGGAGTCACGCTGCCTTGCTCTCCCCTACAGGCAACCCTCTGGTTTGTGGCTGCGACATGAGCTGGCTGTTCCTCGACACATCCTCCGTCAACCCGTCGCAGGTCTACCTTCCCATCATCACGGACCACACCACCTGCTACGACGGGACGCAAGTTAAATTCCTCGACTACCACGTCTTCCAGAAGCACTGCACGTGAGCCGCCTTCAGCACTATCATGCGGGACGTCTCCTGGGGCGGCCAGGTCGGTTTTGGGCAGTCTCGGGAAAGCAAAGTGATCATGTTCGACGCTCCCTTCCCCCTTGACGGTCGAACCCTCGACTGTCAGCTGGAGTGCCGTCTGTTTGCTGACCGATCGCCTCTAACGGTCTTGTCGCCGGAGATGCAGCATGTGTGATTGTGCTGCTCTCTCTCTCTCTCTCTCTCTCTCTCTCTCTCTCTCTCTCTCTCTCTCTCTCTCTCTCTCTCTCTCTCTCTCTCTCTCTCTCTCTCTCTCTCTCTCTCTCTCTCTCTGGCAGGATTTGTCATACATTAATTATATGGTTGATAGATTGTCCTTCACCATAACACACACACACACACACACACACACGAGGGCTCGTTTCAAAATTATTCAATGTGCCAATATCGTTACTGTTTCGTCAAGTTGGGATGAAGTAAATAAACTCCTCTTGTGACCTTGCATGTTTTTGCTTCACCATCATCATCATCACCATCACCATCATCATCACCCTCATCATCATTCCGTCTCCCGCCAAGAGGACAATGAATCTCCTGTTTGTCCAGCGGAGAATGCGTTCCTGCATGGGGCGAATGAAATTATGGAAACAATGAATGAGGATGACACATTAATAAAGGATAAGTCCCTCCTCCTTTCCTCTCCCAACTTCCACCCCCACCCCCCCCTTTCTCCTCCTTCCCTTACTCCCCTTCTCCCTCTCCATACGAGTTCAAGGTATGGTGGGTCCAGCCAGATGGATAAATAGATAGAAAGTTAGAAAGCCTTAGACAGATATGTAGCATATAAATTAAAACAAAATCTATCGTTATTATCAGCAAAACACATGAAAAAAAAAAAGAAGCTCAGCGTGATGCGTCCCTGGTCGTAAAGAGGTAAGTAGGGAAGTGAGTCAGTAAGGAAATAAGTAAGAAACAAACTAATGAATTAACTAACCAGCCTACTTATTAAATGAAATCACACACACACACACACACTTCCTTTTCCTGTCTCTCTCTCTCTCTCTCTCTCTCTCTCTCTCTCTCTCTCTCTCTCTCTCTCTCTCTCTCTCTCTCTCTCTCTCTCTCTCTCTCTCTCTCTCTCTCTCTCTCTTTCTATCTGTCTATCCATCCGTTCGTGACTCATGTGCTGAGTGGCTTTAAGAATGCATGAGGAGGTATTTCTAAACATGCTGTGGGATATCTTGCTATTTCTTCCTAAAGCATTCATTCTACTTGCTTATGCCCGAAGTTCTTGTACTCGTATCGGCATCAGTTCTCTCGCCATAAAAATCACTCTGGTGGCAGCATTGTGGGATATCCGCGAACAAACAACAAAGTATGAAAAGCCAAGGTTGTAGAGTGCGATAAGAACACAAGAAGGAGCATCTGTAGAGGACGTAAGGTAAACCAGGTTGATAGTTAAGTGATACAGAGGAGATGTGTTGTCTAGTATGAAATGCAAAGGTCGGAAAGTGCGACAGGAACAAAATAAGGAGCATCTGTAGAGGATATAATGTAAACCACGTTGATAGTTAAGTGGTACAGAGGATATGTGTTATCTAGTATGAAAAGCAAAGGTTGGAAAGTGCGAGAGGAACCACAGAAGATGTAGCTGTAGAGGACGTAAGGTAAACCATTTTGATTATAAAGTGGTACAGAGGAGGTGTGTAATCTAGGGCGTGGGACAGGTAAGTGTGGTCAGGTACGAGGCACTAAAGACGAAGAGAGTTGTAATGAGTCTCCATCAGGAAGGCGACTGAAGAGAAGATGGCTTGAGATGGCGAGAGACTGTCCGAACATGAAATGGCGACTGTGGGTTCGAGAGAGCTAGCTTTGACGGATGCACCAAAGATGAAAATAATAATACAGAGTGAGTCTCCTTCATTGACGAGGGACGGCAGATGAGGGTGCCTTGAGAGAGAGAGAGAGAGAGAGAGAGAGAGAGAGAGAGAGAGCGAGAGAGAGAGAGAGAGAGAGAGAGAGAGAGAGAGAGAGAGAGAGAGAGAGAGAGAGAGAGAGAGAGAGAGAGAGAGAGAGAGAGAGAGAGAGAGAGAGAGAGAGAGAGAGAGAGAGAGAGAGAGAGAGAGAGAGAGAGGAGAGAGAGAGAGAGAGAGAGAGAGAGAGAGAGAGAGAGAGAGAGAGAGAGAGAGGAGAGAGAGAGAGAGAGAGAGACAGAGAGAGAGAGAGAGATAGAGACAGAGAGAGAGAGAGAGAGAGAGAGAGAGAGAGGAGAGAGAGAGAGAGAGAGAGAGAGAGAGAGAGAGAGAGAGAGAGAGAGAGAGAGAGAGAGAGAGAGAGAGAGAGAGAGAGAGAGAGAGAGAGAGAGAGAGAGTGCGGCCGTGCCGGCGATAAGATAGGCCTGGCCGGAGTATAAGTTCGTGGCCACAGCACGGCAGTCACTGGCTGGCGGCAGTTCACTCCGCAGCATCTCGAGCAAGATGGCGCTGTGTCGTGTGCTGGCTGTGTTGATGGCGGTAGTGGCTCTGGGCTTCGCTGACCAACCCCGAACACGCGAAAACCCTGTCACGCCGGGCTGGCCCTGCCCCATCGACACTGAGATCAGTCCTTGCGTGTGTTCCCAGGACGAACTCTACAACCTGTACATGGACTGCTCCTTGGCCAAGAGTGACGAGCAGCTGGAGAGAATATTTACCTCCGTCTTTCCCTTCCCAGACTTCTATGAACTCAGAATAATTCACGACCGAGACGACATAGACAACGTGATCGACGAAATCAATCCAAACACTTTCGCGGAACTCACGTTTGAGCGAGTCATCATCACGGGGACGAGACTCACGGAGATCATCGACGAGGCCTTCGCCGACTCACACGCAACACTCAATTACCTCGACCTGTCCAGCAACTACCTGCACACCTTTCCCTTCGAGTCCCTGCCGCTGTACGTGCAGCTCAACACCTTCATCATCGACGACAACCAGTTCCCCGAGCTGTACAATCTCGAGTCGCAGTCCCTCCAGGTGTTCAGCGCCAACAAAAACCCCGGACTGCTGATGAACAGCGACCACCACTTTTCTGGGGTGCCTAACCTCCGCGAGCTGTACCTCTCGGAGATCGGTCTCAAGGAGCTCACAACGGGCCTCTTCAGCAACATGACGCAGCTCCAAGTGGTTGACTTTTCGAGGAACTACCTGACGGAGCTCGAGGCGGGCTCCATCGCGGTGTCAACGAATACAATAAAGAAAATCAACTTTGACCTTAACGATATCTTCTTCGTCAGGCACGACGCCCTTGTGGGTGAGTCTATAAGTATGTACACACACACACACACACACACACACACACACACACACACACACACACACACACACACACACACACCGCTCCGGTAGCTCAGTGGTTAAAGCTCTGCGCTGCTAGGCTTCGCGGCGTGGGTAGCAGAGGTTCGAGCCCCTTTCATACCGGGATATTTCCGCTGACAAGGAGCGGTTACTGTCCCCCCTTGAGCAAGGTGGATGTGGTGTGTGGTGTGTGAAGGCCTCGGCAGTACCCAGAGATCGACTATAATGAGCCTTGCTCTAATCGGGAGGGTACTTGCTGGCGATGACATGCCCAGCTCGTGATCAGGCCCTGGTAAATTACACACACACACACACACACACACAAACACACACACACTGGAGCCATTTAAAATAAAATTCGCCTGCGCCACTGACGGGATGGTCCATCCATCAGGCCTCTCAACAGAGCCTACCGGCGCTCTAGGCAGCACATAAGAAGACACACACATCACTGTGAGACGTTCAGCTCTGCAGGAAACAAAACACCGGTGAGGTGTAAGGCAACCAACTGGTCATGCACTCCCGGACAGTAAAGTCAATAGCATTATTTCTCATTTTACTCTTTTTAGTCCAGCACCAACTGCAGCGGCAGAAACTACATATATAAAAACTGCACCAACATACACAACAACTACTGATATAACTACAACTGCTCTATTGTTAACGCTGCATTTGTCCCGCAGGCTTTGCGGAAGATGGATCGCTGAGCATGGCGTCGAACCAGATAGTGGAATTGCCGGAGGAACACTGGAAACATATCTTTGAGCAGCTAAAGAGCCGCGAGTCTATTGATCTGAGAGGTGAGTCACTGGTCCAACGGCTGAGTCGCTGATCTGACTCAAGAAGAGTCGCTCCCTCCCCTCCCCTTCCACAGCTTCCTGCCATCATCAGCTATGTATGGTTTTAGTAGTGGGAGGTGGCCGGGGACCAGGAGTTTTTCGTGTTTTCAAAGCGAGTTCTTTTACACCAGGAGAAGCTCACACCCCATTCATTTATCAGCTTTTCTACGTTTGAAATCTATTAACAAACTGACTTCTTGTTTAGCTACTGGGAGATATGAGGTCATGGATGAAACACTTTTCTTCTTGTCTGAACGCGTATAGAAAAGCTCGCATATTTCTAGTATATCAGCTTCACTACGCTTGGACTTTACTCTATTATTATATGGGTATTGTGTGGTCTAATCATATGGGATAGGTGTGCTTACGGTTCAATAATTTAGCATTTCGTATAAAACATTGATAAAAGGAAATTACCAAATAGACAGTGTTTAATTGTTAGCTTTATCACGTGTGAAGTCTAATCCGCTTGTGTTTTGGATGGTGGGCGCGATCCTGACTGTGCTGAAACATCGTTGTTCCGGCAGGCAATGCGCTGACCTGTGGCTGCGACATCGACTGGCTCTTCATGCAGTACGATCAGGAATATCTCTGCCGCCTCACAGATACCACACTCTGCTACGCCTCCACCCAGCAAGTCATCTTCCTCGACGTTGACATTTTCTGTGTCCAGTGCGCAGCCTCCTTTGGCGATTGTCCGCCGCAAACTGACTGCAAAAACCCAGGGACATTCTAGCGACCATCCTCCTCTGTCAAGCATGGAGTGCTGGGCGGCTCCCCTGAGATGCCCAAGCGCAGTGAGGGTGCCAGCAAGAGATGAACACTGGACGGTTTGCTATCCCGTGGATGTTTCGAGAGCTGAGGATGCAACGTTACTGAGCTTCTGTTAGAATTACATGATGATGGCAGTCGCTTCCCTAGAAATGGCAGCCCTTTTTTCTTCCCTCTTCTATATGTTCCTGGATTTTCTTAAATTGTGGATTTGTTGTCACACGGCCGCGCTGCCCTGGCCTTGCCTCACGCCCTCCTCCCCTACGACGTGTGTCCTCCCAGCGCTAGTCAACAAGCATCTACTTTCCGTTCCTCATAATGGTGAACTTTCGGAAACAAAACTGTCCACCAAATCTTCTCCTTTCCTTCTTCCATATTTTCAGTTTAAATAATATTATGGTATGTTCTTGAACGGATGAAACTACATTTATAACTCTACTTTTAGTGTTGGTAGTTTGTACGGAACGTCATTAACAAGTTCTTTTTGCATTTTATGGCTACAACTTTCCTTGCTTTTCCTATAGTTCTCTTTCCTGTGACTTCAACGCTTTCTTTCATCGCCTCTCTTTTATAGCATTTGTAGGAGCAGCATTTTAATTTTTTTTTCTTTAGTTCTTGAATTGTCTCCCTCGTAGTATACGCACACAACTACTCTGTAAAGTCGTGTATTGCTTCATCCTTTAGCACAATAAAACTAAAGGAACCCACCTGCAGTATTCCATCTACGTCATTATTCTGAGTGTCTCCCGCTTGACTGAACTAACTGTATAAAACCCGATTGGCCACTTGCAGAACCCTCAAGCTCTGGTGACCCTAAGCCCTCTTACTGCCGTCTCCTTTTCTACTTGTTCCTGTTCTTGCTCCTTCGCTTTCTCTCTCTTCCCGTTACCCGTCCTTTTCCTCCTCCTTTTCTTCTTTCTCCACGAACCGGTAAAAGAAATGGGCAGAAAGAACTGAAGAATTGTAAGGCAAACTCCAGGTAAGCTCTCATCCCTGCCGCGACCACAGCATCAGTCTGCCTCTCCCTCCTTCATACTGACGCGACACGGGCCACTAAGGGATTATGAGGTGTGGAGTCGGGGAGGAACGGTAAGCTGCTCATTGCCTCGGTGCTCATATCCGACTCCTTGATTTGGTAACTGAGGCAAGATGAGTCCTGTGCCACGGAGAATGAGTAACATGGCGTGTGAATCGGTCTACGTCCTTCAAGAGGGACAGGGAAGGTGGGGAAGGGAAAGGAACAGGCAGGAGGTGTGAGGGAACAGCTGAGACACGAGGTTACAGGAGGAAGACGGGAGAGGAGGAGTGAAAGGGATGGAAGATGATGGCAGCGAGAAGGATATTGAAAGCATAGGTAGTACATACACATTCACGTACCCTACCCGCCCTTCCTCCGCCCCCACACACATACTTGGTGAAAACTACGTACAATATGGAGTTATGCGTCCAGTAACGGCATCCTAAAAGTCTCGTTGAACTCCTAAGGAAGGCGGAAGAATATGACTATAGCGTTCCCTCTCTCTCAATCTATCTATCATTTTTTTTCTCTCTCTGTCGGTGGGGTAATTTGATACTATATAGTACTTGGCCCGAGTCGGTTGGTTGAGCGGGATGATTTATTTTAGAGTAACACCGCAATGACTTGATATGAACGGGAGGGTATGGGATGACCTGCCTGACCTGCTGTTCTCGTGGCCAAAGCAGAAGGTCACGACTAAGCATGCCCGGGTCGCCGTCTTGCCCCCCCTGCCTTGAAGATAAAAAGAGCGAGGGAAGCACAGTGGCCTTGGGTATGTGTCGTACGTGCCTGACGCCACGTCGCTTTGCCCTTCGAACTCTTCTCCCTTTCTCCCCATACCCCTTCCCGCTTCCTCCCCCCTCCTCTTTCCCGACGAGACGTATAGCTTTTCGCGGAAAGTCGCGTGGGGTCTAACCTTCATGGCGCCGGTGGTGTTGGTGGTGGGAGGCAACACCTGACGCCGGGCAAAGGTGTTGTGTTTTTTGTGTTCCCTATCACCGCATCTGCGTCACCACTAGTGCAGCAACTATCACCATCATCACCAGCACCACCACCACCATCATCATCACCATCATCACATCTACCACCACCACATGCATCCAACATCCTCTCCACCACCATCACTACACCATCTCCCCCCTCATCACATCTACCACCACCACATGCATCCACCGCTCTTCACCATCATCACCACCACCACCACCATTACATCAGCCACCACCTCATTCACCCACCATCGTCACCATCACCATTACCCCATGCACCCACCACCACTGCGTACTTTGCATTCATCACCATCACCATCACCACCACACCATTGCAAACCACCGACGGTCAACACCATCCTCGCTACGTAACCCCCACCCCACTACCACCACCCCAGATCCTTCATTTCAACCCCCACCCCCACCACTCTCACCACCGCGCCTATCATCATCATCACCATCACGAGCCGGCGAGGTGGATGGGGTGCAGGCGGGCGGGGTGTGGGGTGTGTTAGGGCCAGGGAGGTGGAGGTGGAGGTGGAGGTGATGGGACACAGCGGCGGCGTCTCGCGGACCACAATGATGGGAACGTCTTCAGGTGTTCAGCTGCCTCCGCCACCACCGCTATCAGGTACACTGGCGGTCTTGTTTGATTAATCTGTTTTGCACCGCCTTGTACCACTACACCGGCGCCTCCTGCAGCTGACGCCGAAACTCTCTTCCTTCTAAGAACTGGGTTGTGTCACGCTATCAGTCGCAAAAACATATTGATAAGTACATTTGCATTTTAACTCTCCAGTTGATGGCCCGCGGTGTGTCGACGTGGCAGTGCTGGCTGTGTGCAAGGCCACGTCTGGGCATCTGGTGCGGCCTTCACTAGATGATGACTTGATGACTAAGATTATATTTTCCTTTCGTGCCGCCCAGTCAAGGCGCGTGACGTGGCTGTCCTGACTAAGTACAAGGCTGCGTCTGGCTCTCCGGTGCAGAATCTTGTCTAAATGAAAATTATAGTTGTATTTGCTTTCCGTGCTGCTGATTCGAGGAGCGTCACGTGGCCAACCTCGTACCAAGTGCATCACAAGGGCGGTGCCTTGAGAGGCCGCCGCCCCTGACGCTGAGCCCATGGCGGGGACACGCTGCTTCTGTGACACCCGAGGGTGTGGTGTCATGATCACTGTCGTTGCGTTGGGTGGACGCTTTCCAATCTATATTCATATACTCGATATTTGTTTCAGACACGGATATGGCTGCTGACACGGATACGGATGACGGATCGTGGATAAATGAAAACCTGGTCATAGGTCGGGTATTCCTTGGTCTGTGATTTGCGTCCGCCTTCGTGTCCGAGTCAGTGACAAAAGGACATGTGGGAGAAGCCAGATAAACTATAAACAATAATCGAATAAAGTCATGACCAAGAAAAAATATCGTAATAACTAAAATTTGTCATATAAATGAGATAGTATTGGAAGCTTCATTAATATGTGAAACACACACACACACACACACACACACACACACACACACACACACACACACACACACACACACACACACACACACACACACACACACACACACACACACACACACACACACACACACACACACACACACACACACCCACACACACACACACACACACACACACACACACACACACACACACACACACACACACACACACACACACACACACACACACACACACACACACACACACACACACACACACACACACACACACACACACACACACACACACACACACACACACACACACACACACACACACACACACACACACACACACACACACACACACACACACACACACACACACACACACACATACACACACACACAGGGATGGTTCATCGGTTGGCTCCTGTTCTTGGTGACACCATTTTGGGGCAGGTGGCAGCCATAAAGGCAGGAGAGCCACGGACAGTCACGACACACGCCTCTCCCAGAGAGCTTCTCGGCTGTGACGGGCTGGTCTGGACGCACTGCGAGTGGCTGGCCGCGGAACGGGTACACGTGGCGATAAGATACGCCTCCAGTGCTTATAACACTCAGCGGCAGGACGGAGTTTGTCATCTGTCTTCGAGAACACTACTTGTGCCCGACGATGAAGGTCCTCCTGCTACTGCTGGGGGTGGGGGCGGCGGTGGCGTCGGACTTTCCGTGCCCTAGCCTCAGTGATATTTATCCTTGCGACTGCACCGTAGGAACGTCCGGAGAGCCCGACTTGGACTGTTCTGGAGTTGTAAGCAATGACGAACTGGAGCGTGTTTTTCAGGCCTCTTTTCCATATACGCAAGTCAACAACCTAATCATCCAACCTGTCAGTGGCCATCCCGGCCTCACCGACATCAAGAGTTACGTGTTCGGCGAAGTGTCGTTCAAGCACGTCACCATCACCAACACGTACATCCGCACCATCGAGGAGGAGGCCTTCACGCCCTCCCACGACACCCTCATCAAACTCGACGTCAGCAGCAATGAGATCGACACCTTCCCATATGAGTCGATGGGATTGTACAACCACCTCCGCATCCTCGACTTATCCAACAACAGGCTGTCGTCCCTGCCCAACCTTGAGTCCCCCTCACTGCTCAGCCTCGACCTCTCGCAAAACGTGGGCCTCACAATCACCGAAGACACGTTCGTCGGGTTGGTTGAGCTGGAGGCGCTGTACCTCAGCCGGATGGGCATCGCGTCACTACCACCCAACGTATTCAGCACCCTCACATACATCAAGATCCTCGACCTCTCCGACAACAACCTGGCAGGGATTCTGGAGCAAGGCGTCGTCCGCGTTCCTCTCGACTCCCTCGAAGAACTGATGCTAAACGACAACGCTCTCACGCAGATACACTCCTCAGCCATCACCGGTAGGTACCACACCACCACAACCACCACCACCGTTAGAGAAGGATAGGATTCTCAGCAGCATCACCACCCCCATCCCCCACCGCTAACTTTGTCAACACCATCGCTCTTATTAAAATAGTAACATTTCGCGCTCTTTCACCTCCACTACCACCACCTCCACCACCACCACCACCACCACTGTTAGAGATAGATAGGGTCTCAGAATTACCATTACTTCTATCTCCCACAACTAACTCTATTAACACCATCACACTCATTAGAAAGTAAGAATTCACGCTCTTCCACCCAAACCACCATCCCTACCTCTACGGCCACAAGGGAACTTTTTGCTATACCTGTCACACCCGTTCTATCATATGTATCCCACACATGGCCTCCTCTCCTCCCCAGGCATGGACAGGGTGGGGACGATCGACTTCAGTAATAACAAGCTAACGGCGCTGGACTGGGACAACTGGTACCCTCTCTTCGACCAGCTTACCGGCGTGCAGGTGATCGATGTTTCAGGTAAGGCGGGGCTACTTAAGGCTACGAGGGTAGACACGCGTTTGATTCGCTAACTCTAGGGCGGCGTTGACAAATTATCGTACTCAGCGCATTGCATTTCTGTAGTTTCTGACCGATAACCAAAGCAAAAAACACTAAACAAACATCAGTAAATAACAATTTTAACGCTAACTTTAATTTTCTATCGTTATTTGTGAAGGTACGAGAACTTGAGGCTTAAAAAATGATAAAGACACTGTGGTGAATACGATAATCTGGCAATGCTGCGCTTGGGTCTGAAGGGGGATGATGCGTGTTGATGTTTTCCTTTTCTCGATACTGTTTCTATACCTTTCTCTTCTGGTGTTTCGGGCTGGTATGGACGAGCCTCTCCACGGCCTCATTCACTTATTTATTCGTTTATTTTTCTTCAGTCGTGTAGTTGATATGAACACTGAGACTTCCATGATAATCGTTAGAGTACACGGTATATATTTTTTAGCCCGTAACCACTAAATATCTTCATGTCACGTCTCATGTAGCCTCCATGTATCCCTCGTATGCTGCTTATGCATGTTATCTCCTCTTCTTCCCAGCCAGAAAACCCGATGAACAATGTATTCTAGTCTTCGGCTATATCCCCTTTAGCAGCAAACCGCGTCCTAAGTACCCTCGCCTTGTGTCCTGTATAGCGGATACATTTTAACTATAGATTTTTGGACGTCGGATTCTTGTTTCCTTGTATAGGTGATGCATGTTGACTCTTATTCAAACTACCGAAATCTCCCAGCCGCCACTTTACGCCTTTTGCAGACTATTTATACACTTCTGGGACATCGGATTCCTGTCTCCTTGTATAGCTGATGCATTTTAACTCTCTCCTCCCCGTCAGGCAATCAGCTGGTCTGTGGATGCGATGTGCTGTGGCTGCTTTTGGACTCAGATAATTTGGACAAGGTAAAAGACTCTGCCACGTGCAGCGACGGGATTCCTCTCAAAGACACGGACACCGCCCCGCTGCTGATCTTATGCTAAAGCGACGGAGGAGGAGGCAGCGGCGAGGGCGGGGGTGGTGGTGGTAGTGGTGGCGCGGTGTTAGGCAGACTTATCTCACTGTTATGACTTATGAATTCCTCTCACGACCCAGTTATAGCAAGCCTCTTCAGTATCTAAGGGTGTGCTTCTCGCCGCCTGGGGTTTAGTTATTTATCTGTGAAGGAGTGACGACCCAGCGAGTAGTCTAATGAAACCCAGTACTCTGAAGGTTTCTCTCTATCTGTCTATTTGTCTATCTCTATCTCTCTCTCTCTAAACATCCACAGAAGGCAGAAGAAGGGCTAATACAAAATAAAATAGCCCTTTCCCCGCTCTTAAAAATCCACCACATTCTGCTCCCGAAAGAAGTGCTTTGTAGAGGATTAGGAATACTGAGATAAATAAATATATAGAACATGTGACGTTTAATTATTTCCCTCGCGGAGTAGGTTTGCGTTACGGGAGGAAAGGTGGCGCCCTAGAGGCTTCCGCTAGTCCCCAACAAACAGAGTGGGTAACAGCGCCTGGCTTAGGGAGGATTGAGCGCCTCATTGTACGAGGGAGAGGGACTCTATGTACAGCTAGACATGCATAGGGATCTCAGTGGTGTGAGAAAAGAGGACAGTCAACAAACAAATTAGTCAACCAGCCATTCAAGGAGCTAGCCAGACAGACAACAGACAATCAGCTAGCCAGCCAGTCAGCCAGTCAGTCAGTCAGTCAGCCAGTCAGCTGGCCAGCTAGTCAGCTATATAGACAGCCAGCTAGACAGAGTCATTTAGCCAGCTATCTAACCAGTCATTCGCCGGAAATAGTTTAGTAAATAAAGCTTTGCAAAGGCTTTTGTTCATCATCCAAATCACAAATGTCCTCTCTGTGGCAGTAACTGATGATTTTTTTTACATCAAAGGACACGGCTCAAGGGCAACAAGAAGAGTTAAAAAAAAGTCCACTGCTCGCCGCTCCCATAAAAGATAAAAGTAAGGAGTAACCAAAAGAGAGGTCAATTTCGGGTGGAGAGGTGTCTTGATACACTCTTCTTGCAAGAAGTCAAGTCATAGGTAGGAGGAAATACAGACGAAGGAAGGCTGTTCCAGAGTTTGCAGTGAAGGGGATGAAAGAATGAAGTTGCTGGTTAACTCTTACATAAAGGGTTTGGACAGTATAGAGATGAGCATGAGTATAAAGTCGTGTGCAGCGGGGCCGCGGGAGGGGGAAGGCATGCAGTTGGCAAGTTCAGAAGAGCAGTCAGCATGAAAATATCGATAGAAGATGGAAAGTGAGGCAACACGGCGGCGGAATTTATTAGGTAGAAGACTATCAGTAAGAGTAAGAGAGCTGATGAGACGAAGAACCTTAGACTTCACTCTGTCCAGGAGAGCTGTGTGAGTGGAGCCCCCCCCCCCCCACGTGAGATGCATACTCCATACGAGGGCGGACAAGGCAACTATAAATGGAAAGCATCTGTGCGGGGGAGAAGAACTGGCGAAGACGATACAGAACGCCCAACCTCTAGGAAGCTGATTTAGTAGGAGAGATGTGCACTTTCCAGTTGATATTTTGAGCTAAGGATAGACCGAGGATATTTAATGTTGAAGAAGGTGACAGCTGAGTGTTATCGAAGAATAGGGGATAGGTGTTTGGAAGATTATGTCGAGTTGATAGGTGGAGAAATTGGGTTTTTGAGGCATTGAAGGACACAAGGTTCCTTTTACCGCAATCGGAAATGATAGCAAGGTCTGAGGTTAAGCGTTCTGCAGCCTCCAGTCAGGAGTCATGTAATTCCTGTTGAGAAGGTCATGATGAAGGTAATGATAATAAATGATAATAAAAATATTAACAATAGTAATAACTATTATGACAATTGTAATAAGTGATAATAATAATAATAATAATAATAATAATAATAATAATAATAATAATAATGATAATAATAATGATAATAATAATAATAATAATAATAATAATAATAATAATAATAATAATAATAATAATAATAATAATAATAATAATAATAATAATAATAATAATAATAATAATAATAATAATAATAATAATAATAATAATAATAATAATAATAATAATAATACACACACACACACACACACACACACACACACACACACACACACACACACACACAATAAAAATAATAATTATAAAAATAATAATAATAATAATAATAATCATAATAATTATTATTATTATTATTATTATTATTATTATTATTATTATTATTATTATTAATATTATTATTATCATCATTATTATTATTATTATTATTATTATTATTATTATTATTATTATTATTACTATTATTTTAGTTATTAGCGTCCCTCGTCCTCCAAATGCCTGTATTTAGTAATATAACAATATAGCAGTTTACTACGAAAAGTCTCCAAAAGCTTTCTGGAGCCTACGTATCAAATTCTGTTTTCTAGTGTTAACATACATCGCAGTAACAAAAAGCCTCGGGTAACCTCCTGCCACACTGTCCCGGCAAGCTGATCAGCAGAAGGTTTTACAGCATGACTTGCATCAGACTGCCACAAAATTTACAATGCCTTCAAAACAGACAGTGTGTTACGGGCGGAGCGTTACTTCGGTAGCGAAGAGTAAACTCAATGTACTCAGCCAGCCATGTTTACATTACTCAACTACTACTCACATGCCCGACAAAGCTAACACCCCGGGTAAAGTGGACTATTTATGCCTCAGACGATGGTAAGGATAATGATATCATCGAGCTGGTCAGTCAGCCAGCTCACTAGCCATGTTGAATTCGAAAATTGCATGCATGTGTAGCGATGACAATGATGCAAGTTCTTAGTGATATATTTCTCAGCTAAAATAAAAAAAAAGACTTATGTATGACACCTGCAAGTCGACACTGGTGGGAGATATACCACTGGTAGTAATAGGACGGTGCATCAGTTATCCTTGCAATACATCCGTTTTCTTTAAAGCCACGTATGATAAGCGGCACCAGATGGAGGGCCCCAAGTGTTCCATAGGCTTGATAGTAACTCTTTAGGCTTTCATTTTCTTTTATTTTTATCTTT
Source organism: Eriocheir sinensis (assembly GCF_024679095.1). NCBI lineage: Eukaryota > Metazoa > Arthropoda > Malacostraca > Decapoda > Varunidae > Eriocheir > Eriocheir sinensis. Next base: position 1,191,843 of record NW_026111532.1, on the reverse strand, counting down.
TATTTTTATTTATTGATTTATTATTTATTTATTTATTTATTTTATTTATTATCATTATTATTATTTTTTTGTGTTGTGTGGTTGTGTGTGTGTGTGTGTCCAGAACTGTCCGCTACATTACAACCCAGCTTATTGTAACGGGAAGGAACACAGATCAAGAGGAGGAAGGAATAAAAAAGGGTCCACTAAACGCTGCTTCATAAACTAAGACGATTGAAAATGTCAAAACTAATGAAAATGGTATTTTTTGGGGTCCAGAGGTGTCCTGTTCGTACCCTCTTATAAGCCGTTTGATTCGTGTTCTCAACGTGTCTGATGAGAATTATCTTGTATCATCTTTACGTCATATTTTGTATTCATCACTTACTATGCAGGAAGTCTGACCCCTAACCTGTGAATCTTCAATAACCTTTACTTAAGATTCATCAGGAGTGCATTTCAAAATTTAATATTTTTTTTACGTCGCGGCCTATTGCGCCGTTAGGCTTTTTCACTGGTGGGGCCTGATGGTCTGCCCAGCCCGTTGTGGCGCAGGCGAGTGTTTATAGTGGCGCCATCTTGTTTTGGCTCATACTGCCCCCCGGAGCTCATCTTTGAGCCTCTCTTTGGAGAGGTAATCTAGAGTCCGGGTTGATAGTGGTCTTCAGGGCAGCATGTGGGTAGTCCTAGGCCACTCGGCGGTGACTGAAAAATCCCAGGTGTGTGGTGGCCAGGATTCGAACCCGCGTTCCTCTTGGATCTCCCGGACGCGGCGCCGACACGTTAACCAATCAGCCATTGCTGCCCCAATGCTTGTTTTTTTTTCTATTAAGGCGCCATGGCAATCATGTTTGTGTGTCTATCGGTCTGTCTGCTCTCGCACCTGCCGACTCCCAGTAACCGGACCGATAACACCACCAGGGTCACACTGACTAAGATGTAAGCAACATGTCATACTTATCCTTGTACGGGACCCACACCTTAGAACCCCCTTTCCCAACCTTGGGGTCGCAACCCCAAGTGGGGCCGCCAAGCGCTTTTCCTGGGGTCACCAAGACATCGTAAAATCAAACATGGTGTTATTACATTATCATAACACATAGTCATATATACACCTAAACTAGTGGGGTTGCGGTCATGTCTAGAGGTGCATGGTTGGGATTGCCTCAAAAAAAGGTTGGTAACCACTGCTTTAGAACATGCAACTTTATACCTCCTCCCATTCCAGCTTCTGTATGTCTCCCTCACTTGGTCTTTCTCTGCATGTTTCTTCCCTCTCATTCGCCCCTACAATCCTCATTCTATCCCTTTTACCTCCTTCGCTCCTCCCTGTCTGCTTCCTTACATCCATCTTTGCTTGTGCTCCTGCCTTTCTTTCCCTAACTAACCTACGAACCCACCTCCACTTCCTGATTTACCTTTGATTAGAAAAATAGACGGTCTGTCCCTTTCACTAACCTTGGCCGACCTGATGATACGGCTCTGTCCTGGCCTCCATCGGCTGCACTTTAACCCACAAATGCAATGAAGCATTGCTATCACATGTTGGGATGCACTGTGCTCGAAGTCACCTTCAACCCCTTCCCCCTTCTTCCCTTTCTAACCTCCCCTTCTTCTCTTCTTTCCTACCTCCCTTTGTCACTGTGTGTAACTGTATGATTATTTCTCGCTCCTTCCCCCTCCTTCCTTTTCCTCAGCCTCCTTCTTCTCTTCTTTCAAACAGCCCTTTGTCACTGTATTTTTTACAACAAAGGAGACGGCTAAAGGGCAACTTTCTTCCTGAAGGAGGTCTAGTCATTGGCAGAAGGAAATACAGACGAAGGAAGGCTGTTCCAGAGTTTACCAGTGTAAGGGATGAAAGAGTGAAGATGTTGGTTAACTCTTGCATAAGGGGTTTGGAAAGTATAGGGATGAGCTAGAGTAGAAAGTCGAGTGCAGCGGGGCCGCGGGAGGGTGGGGAGGCATGCGGTTAACAAGTTCAGAAGAGCAGTCAGCATGAAAATATCGATAGAAGATAGAGAGGCAACATGGCGGCGAAATTGAAGAAGTAGAAGACTGTCAGTATGACTGTATGAGAAGAGGAGTTGATGAGACGAAGAGCCTTTGACTCTACTTTGCCCAAGAGAGCTGTGTGATGCATACTCCATACGTATACATATATGCATACGGCATCTGTGCGGGGGAGAAAACTGCCGGAGACGATACAGATCGCCCAACTTCGAGGAAGCTGATTTAGTGAAAGAGGAGATTATGGAGTTTCCAGTTGAGATTTTGAGTTAAGGATAGACCGAAGATGTTTAGTGCAGAAGAAGGTGACAGTTGAGTATTGTCGAAGAACAGGGGATGGGTGTTGGGAAGATTGTGTCGAGTGGATAGGTGAAGAAATAGTTTTGGAGGCGTTAAAGGAAACCAGATTCTTCTTGCCCAAATCGGAAATAATAGTAAGGTCTGAGGGTAAGCGTTCTACAGCCTCTAGCCTGGAATCGTCTAGTTCCTGTTCAGTTGACTTCTATCAAAATAAGTTGAGTAATGCAGAGTAGAGTCACCGGCGTAAGAATGGATAGGACAGTTCGTTTAGGAAAGAAGATCATCAATGAACAGCAGAAAGAGAGTGGGAGATAGAACAAAGCCCTGAGGAACACCACTGTCGATAGGTTTATAGATGTATAGATGTTTAACTATTTCTCGCCCCTTCTCTCTTCCTTTTGGACAGTATTTTTCACCCCTCCTTCCCTTTACCTTTTTTCTCTTCTACCCTCAGCGGAATTGCAACCTCCGCACACCCACATACAGAGAGACGTCACGCTGCTACAGTCAGGAAGAAGGTTCACACTCTGTATCATAGGATTCAAGAGGCTTTTTGCAGTTACATGTTTTATCATAGTATGAAGCTGGATGATTTGAGTTGACGCCCCAAAACCTTGCAAGAGGCCGGCAGTTTCACATTTATTCCCGACGTAGCATTTGCCATTCTTGCATTGTTTACTTCCATTGGTTGAGTCAGAGACGGAACGGTTATATTAGATCTATAATTCTTGAGGACGAATGTCACGGAAATGAACACAGAGACCACGCGCAGCTTTAGCGTATGTCCTTAACTTCTCCTTTATTATTCTACAAGAGTCATAAAGCCAATTAGCCAAAGGGCATATAAAGCAAGGTCGTTCAATCAAGAGTCGTACACCCAAGCCTTTACGCAAATTTAAGTTCATCCTACGTTTGAGGGTCGTTTAAGGGTCGTTTAATCAAGAGTCATACAGATGAGCCATTACACAAATCAAAGGTCATCAAACGTCTAAGGGTAGCGTTTAAGGGTCGTTTCATCAAGAGTCATGCAGTCGAGCCATTAAGCGAATCTAAGTTCATCAAAGGTTTAAGGGTCAGGGATCAGCGAGGGGTGAGGTCAGCGGGGAAGGATTTAATGCATCTACGTGAGTTTCCCGCTGCGGCTCCGTCAGCTATCTCATCGCAGGTGCTTGATTCCCTTCGGCCTGTGCGCAGCGAGGTGACTCTCATGGTCAGACTACAAGGTCACCGTGCCCTTCCATGCCACCCAAACACGCTCCCCCTCTTCTGTTTTGTCCCTTGTCACTCCCCGTCTGTGTCCTTCTCTCCTCGTCGCTAACCTTGTCCTGTTCTCAATTTTCAATCCTTGTACGTGTCCTTCCCTCCCTTTGTTCCTCTTTGCTTGTATTGCTTTCTTCCTTTGTTACTTTCTGCATAACTGTATAACTATTTCTCACCCTTTCTCTGTTCCTTCTGCTTAGTATTTCTTCACCCTCCCATCCCTTCGCCCTTCGCTCTCCTCTCAGTCAGTCTTCTGTATGTCTCCCTCTCTGTACATCTCCTTACTTCACTCGCTCCTTCAATCCTCCTTTTGCTCCTTCTATTTTTTCAGCCCGTTTGTCTCTCCCTGCCTGCGTCCCTCCTTCCTTCTGTCTCTCTCTTCTTGTGATCTTGACTTGCTCCATTCTTTCGCCCCTTTTCTCCCAGCATCCCTCCTTCCCTTCTTCGGGCTGACGTGCTACAGGTGGTGCTATAGTAATGACAATGCACTTCCCATCGTCATCACAACAGCCACAACATACCACATTACACTACATCACACTACTCAACGCATCTGACCATAAACAACATACTCCCATACTGATTATTTTTCTACTATTACTACTACTACTATTACTACTACTACTACTACTACTAGTCTACTACTACTACTACTAGTCTACTACTACTACTACTACTACTACTACTACTACTACTACTACTACTACTACTGGAGTTTCGTCTGCTAAAACCACCAATACCACCACCACCACGACCACCACCATCACACCTTTTTTGATTATAGAAACAAAACCTGACTTGAACACGATTACGAAGAAGCTCCTCTACCGCGATGAAGGAGTGAAGACAAGCTAAACGAACGGAGACAAGGCAAACCCCGAACGCAGATATCAATGAAAAAATGAAAATAAAGCAGAGAAAGCTTGAGACAACTGGACACTTCCTCTGAAAACGAAAATAAACCAACATAAAATGAATATACACATAACAGTTTTTCTCTCTCTACATATGCAAAAAAGAAAGACTAAGATGTAGACACTGGTAAATTCTGGCTCATGTTTGCGTCAGATTCCGTATGAGAGCTCCGGCAGACGGGTAGTGTGCACGATCGGTTCCTGTAGTGCTGCTTGGTTGAAAGTGCTGGGGATGGGGAAAAGGGGGAAGGAGGGGAAGGGGGGAAAGATCGATAAAGTGAAGATATTTGGGAGGTGGGTAATAACCATGAAAACAGGTACAGGTGATTCTCGGAAAGGTGTGGGAAATGAGGGAAACGAAAGGGGGATTTCCACGGAGGAGGAAGGAAGGGAGGGAGTGACGAGAGGAGGGGAAGGGCAGCGAAGGGGGGATTCTGGTTACAAGGGAGAGGACGAAAGGGCAAATGAGAGGTGATGTGAGGACAAAGCGAGGGAGGATGACACGAGGAGAGGGATGAAGGGAGGAAGGAAGGAGAGGGAGATATGCAGAGGTGAAAGGAAAGGGACATACAGAGAGTGATAAAAGGAGGAGGAGGATACCAAGAGGAGGGAAGAAAAAGTCAAGAGAGGGATAAAGAAAGGAAGAGAGGGATGAAGGGGGAGGGGAGGCAGAGACGAGGAAAGGGAGGAGTGGGAAAAGGTGGGAAGAGAGGAAGAATGGGGGTGGTCTGTGTGTGTGTGTGTGTGTGTGTGTGTGTGTGTGTGTGTGTGTGTGTGTGTGTGTGTAATAATAATAATAATAATAATAAACGGTTTATTTCATGAAGTACCAGGCAGCCCTAGAGCTGAAAATATACATCAATGGAAGATGAAATGAAATGAAAGAGACAAATGAACAAAGTAGTATGATCGAAAATAAAAAGGAAAATAGAAATAACAATAATAGCAATAATCATAGTAAAGATAATAATAATAATCATAATAATCACGATAATAATAATGATAATAATAATAGTAATCATAATAATAATAATAATAATAATAATAATAATAATAATAATAATAATCATAATAACAACAACAATAAGTCCTAATGAAAAATATTTACAAAACATACAAATTGTGCTGCTCTTAATTTGCATTGTTGATATATTTGACCATCACGGGCACTGCGCTGTTCTTATAGCGGTCAGTCCGTGCCCGTATCGGGGCAATAATGTTGTGGTGTCGCACTGAGTGCTGAGGGCGGTTCACTGCGGGTGGGAGGATGTGTCTGTGTCTGGGCTGGTTGAGAAGCTTGGTTGCGAACCGGTGTAGTAGGGTCTCGTGACGGTGTTGTAGGCTGGTGAGATGGAGGGAGTCGAGGGCGTCCTGATAGCTGGTGTAGTGAGGGCCCAGGATGATTTTGCAGGCTCGCTTCTGGACGCGTTCAAGTTGGCGGCGCTGCGTGATGTTGATGGAGGAAGACCACGCTGGGGACGCGTATGTCAGTTTGGGGAGGATGAACGAGGAGTACACGCTCGCCAGCGCACACTCAGGGGCCCCCAGCGTTTTGAGTCTCCTCAGCAGGTACAGTTTATAGGTGGCAGATCTGGTGAGCTGGGAGACGTGCTCCTTCCATGTGAGTTTGTTGTCCAGGGTGACTCCAAGTAGTTTTGCTGATGTAACTACCCGGAGGGGAGTGTCGTTGATGGACACCACAGGGGGGCAACAGGGGCAGAGGAGGTGTTGATGTGTAGGAGTGTAGTTTTGGTGTCGTTGATGGTGACCATGTTTTGTGTTGTCCATGTGTGTAGGTTGTGTAGTGTTTCCTGGAGGTGGGAATAGTCTGGGTTGCTGTTGTCAACTGTTACTCCCACTGTGGTGTCGTCCATGTACTTCCAGCGGTGGGGTGTGTGGGTCAGGGCGTCATTAATTAGGATAAGGAAGCATAAAGGGCCCATTTTGGACCCCTGAGGTACCCCGCAAGTAAGGTGTAGAGGAGGGGAGGCCACTCCCTGAAATCTCACCACCTGTTTACGCTGGTGCAGGAAATCAGCCGGCCAGGAGACCAGGTTAGGGTGAAGCCCTAGGTTTATTGCTTTGTTGATGACTGTGGTATGGTGAACTAGGTCAAAAGCCTTTCGGAAATCAATAAAAGCGAGAGAAACTGATGTTTTGCGTTTTTCAAGATTTCTGTAGGCAAAGTCCAGGAGATTAATTAGGCAGTGTGTGGTGGAGGTTGACTTGATATTGCCGTACTGTTGTGGGTCTATGAGGGGAGCAAGATGAGTGTAAGTCCACTTGAAAATGAAGGCTTCACACAGGAGGCTGGGAATGGGGGTGATAGAAATAGGCCTCAAGTCACTCGGTGATTGAGGGGTGGTCTTGGGAATCGGAGTGACATATGCTGTTTTCCAGTCAGCAGGACACTGACTTTGACGGAAGGAAGCGTTAAAAATAGAGGCGAGGGGGGTGGCCAGCTCGGGGGCAAACTCCTGGTACAGTTTGATGGGGAGATCAGTGGGCGTGGTGGACCGCTTTGTTTTAAGTTGGCTTAGTGACCTGGCGACCTCATAGGCCTCAACCGTGGGGAGTGGTGATGGGGCGGGCAGGTAAGCTGGGAGTGAGGTCAGGTCCAGGCTGGGGAGGGACTGACAGATGGCCGAGAAGTGGAGATTGATGGCCTCGGCTGCTTCAGGTGGCGGGAGGTGAGATACGCCCGGGATGGAGGGGGCGCTGTTGTTGAGGCCACACAAGGCCTTAATTTTTGAAAACCATTTCCCAATGTTAGTTTGCTCTGTGTGTGTGTGTGTGTGTGTGTGTGTGTGTGTGTGTGTGTGTGTGTGTGTGTGTGTGTGTGTGTGTGTGTGTAAAAGTCCTGTGCGGTGCGTTGCCGGCCTTGGCAGTCTGTCGCGATAAGATAACGGGGCTTTATAAAGGCTGGCGGTGGGAGTGGCCCGGTCAAAGCTTCGCCTCCTCCACCATGTCGCTGCTCCGGTCACTCCTGTCCCTGGTGGTCTGGGCCACGCCTCTCTGGGCGGCGGAGTGGCCGTGCCCGGACGACGGTGATATTTATCCCTGCATATGCACCGCTTCCGCAAGTTATGAAATAACCATGGACTGCTCCAACGTCGACAGCAGTACAAGGCTGACAGAAATATTCCAGACGCCGTTCGCCTTCAATGACTTTGAGCGACTCATCATCGATCCCTTAACCCCTGTCAGTACCCTGAACGATCTGCCTGCTGGAGTGTTCGGTCCAGTGAGCTTCGAGAAGATTGACATCACCAACACGTTGATCGAGACGGTGGAGGAAGAGGCGATAGTCAACTCCCACAACACGCTGGTGCGCCTTAACATGAGAGGAAACAAGATCAGAGAGTTCCCCTTCGAGACGCTGGACCTGTACGTGGAGCTGATAGAGCTCGACTTGGCGAACAACCAAATTTCGGGGGTCATGCCGGACATCGTGACGGAAGCTCTCACCACCCTGGACTTATCCGGCAACACGGGCATCACTCTCACCGAGACGGTCTTCAAAGGCTCTCTTCAGCTGCAGGTGCTGCGCCTCAACAACATGGCTCTGGGCGACACGACGCCTCCCAACGTGTTCTACAAGCTCAGTAACCTGAGGACGCTGTACCTGCAGAACAACGGCATCACGGGGACCCTCATCGAGGACTTCATCAACACGCTGTCTCAGCCGCTCACCGCCGTGTACTTAGACGGGAACTCCCTCTCCCAGATCCACCCGCTTTCCGTAACGGGTGAGTGTGGCGCCAGGCCGTGCACCTCTCGGCTGTGCCGGGCCATGACCTCGACAGGCAGCTGCTGTGCAGGGTCACGGGTCACTGAAGGAAGACGTTTCCCCCAAACCAATTCTGACACAATGGTCCGGATTAAGGTCATGTAGTGTTTCTTAACTCTCTTTTTCCCTCCCTCTCTACTGGCAACATCTCAGCCCTTCCTCCAGCACAGTCTAGGTCCCTTACATCCCCCTTCTTGCAGGACTGAGCGACAACGGGATCATCTCCTTCACCAACAACCAGATCCAGCAGTTGACGCAGGAGAATTGGGAAGGACTCGTGTCTCGGCTCACCCTTTACGACGCCATCGACATGAGACGTGAGTTGTTGAAATATTATTATCATTATCATTATGATTTTTATTGTTATTACCGTTATTATTATTATTATTATTATTATTATTATTATTATTATTATTATTATTATTATTATTATTATTTATTTTTATTTTTTATTTTTATTATCAGCAGCAGCAGTAGTAGTAGTAGTAGTAGTAGTAGTAGTAGTCTTCTTCTTCCTCTTCTTAATTGTATTCTTTGTATAATCATTGTCAGTAGCAGCAGCAGCAGCTGTAGCGGTATAAAGTAGCAGTACTGTTGCATCACGTAGTGGAGCAGTACAGCAGCGAAGGAGGTGGCCGGTAAGGTTGAAACAAGTGTCCTTTCCCTCCCACAGACAACCCGCTGGTGTGTGGCTGTGACGTGTATTGGCTGCTTCTAGACTCGTCAGCCATGAGGGTCTTCAACAGTCTGACCACGTGTAGCGGGGGGAACCTGATGACGGACCTTCCCGTTACGTGGTTCCAACAGCACTGCCCTGTCCCATAGTTTCTAATACACTTAAACGTGTCCGTGAAGTATTTCCTTGTCCTCTTTCATTCTCTTTGGCTTTGATCTTCAGGAGTTTCCGTAATATATATTGTTCAAATAAAGCTGTGTGAGGGATTACTGTTCCTGCTGAGGTGCCCACACACTCCTCGGCAAACGTTTCCGTCTGTGGCCATCGAAAACCATCCATCGTTCCTTAGCCTGCGTGGGTATAAGCGTTCACTCCACCAGTCACAGCAATAGGGGCTGCTTTTACCCTTTCAAGCACAACCTAGTACTTCTCAGATCTTGCCTGTCTCTCTGATCTTTTCATATGAACTATTTCAACCTTTCTCTTCTCAATGTTAGGATTGTCCTTGCAAATAGGGATATCAACTAGTGAAAGGTCATGAGTAACCTAACCGTCGTATATACACACGGGTCATGCAGATAAGGGTCGTGTAAGCCATACGTCGAGTCATTCAAGTCACTGGACCAATAAGGAGCGGTTGCAGGTAAGGGTAGCGCACATCCAAAGGAGGTTAGCACTAAAGTCACATAGTCAAGCCAACAAGCAAAGGATCATTACATGCCTAAGGGTCGTAGATATACAGGTCGTATATCCGGGGGTCGTACAGCCATGGGTCAGCGAACACAACGCAGGCACGTTAGTGTCCCGCCGCGGCGCCGTCAGCTATCTCGTCGCAGGTGCCTGGTTCCCTTCGGCTTGTGCCAGGCGGTGACGCTCACGGCCACACAAGGCTGCCGCGTCCCTTTATGCCCTGTCCATGGCCCCTTTCATGCAACCGTCCACTCCACCTTCTCGGCCACTTCCACGCCCCTCTGTTACTACGTGCCCTCCTCGGGTCCACCGTGCCCCTTTCTTGCCCCTTATCCACTCCCCTTTCTGCATGTGTCCTCTCCTCTCTGTGTCCTTCCCTCCCTGTACGTCTCTTTTCGTCCCTGCACGAGCCCTTACCACCCCGTATTTGTCCCTCCTTGAATGCTTTCCTCAACGATTGTGTTAGGCCCTGCATGTGTCACTCCCACTATGTGTTACTCCTGGTGTGTGTGTGTGTGTGTGTGTGTGTGTGTGTGTGTGTGTGTGTGTGTCCATCCCTGTATGTATCTTTCCTAGTCGGTGCGTGTTCTCATTTCCCTGTAGTTATTGTTGTTGTTGTTGTGACAAAACACACCTTCCGGATCGCGCCCCAGCTACGGGTCACGGTCGAGTACTTCCTGTGTTGCTGCTTCTCCACAAACAGACAATAAACTCCGCGATGGCGGGAGGCACGTAGCTCTTAGAAGCCAAAGGTCTAAGATTCATGAAAGGGCCGCGAGGGGTGACCTACCATGACACCGAGCAGTTGTAAGAAGAATTTAAAGAAACTAAGTATAATGGACATCAACAACAACAACAAAAGATTTACAAAGCTTTCACAGCCACTGAGGTTTTCATGTTTTTCTTTTTCACTGAGATGATTTTCAACGATCCTCAAGAGCTTGACGGTGGCGGTGCAGGGCGGCCCCCGACAAGGGAGGTAAGGGTGGGGGCACACGCTATAACTGAGCGTGGCCTCGGTGTTAATCTCCGTCGCACTGAACCTTAAACCTGTGGTGGTTCGGGACTGACTAGCCCGGGACGCAGGGACAGTGTGACATCCGGGTTACGCCAGTTTACCTTCCTCAGGTTTCCTCTCTTCTACCCATTAATCGACCCAACCGGAAGATTGCAAAAGCTACTGATATTGTTAGCCAAATCTCTGACATCACCGGGTGTGCTATGGCTTGTGCGTGTGTGTGTGTGTGTGTGTGTGTGTGTGTGTGTGTGTGTGTGTGTAGGGGGGGGGTCCTCCATCCAGACGGGAGTTACGATCATTTCTCGCTCCTTCCCCCTCCTTCCTTTTCCTCAGCCTCCTTCTTCTCTTCTTTCAAACAGCCCTTTGTCACGGTATTTTTTACAACAAAGGAGACGGCTAAAGGGCAACTTTCTTCTTGAAGGAGGTCTAGTCATTGGCAGAAGGAAATACAGACGAAGGAAGGCTGTTCCAGAGTTTACCAGTGTAAGGGATGAAAGAGTGAAGATGTTGGTTAACTCTTGCATAAGGGGTTTGGAAAGTATTGGTATGAGCTAGAGTAGAAAGTCGAGTGCAGCGGGGCCGCGGGAGGGTGGGGAGGCATGCAGTTAGCAAGTTCAAAAGAGCAGTCAACATGAAAATATTGATAGAAGATAGAGAGGCAACATGGCGGCGAAATTGAAGAAGTAGAAGACTGTCAGTATGAGGAGTTGATGAGACGAAGAGCCTTTGACTCTACTTTGCCCAAGAGAGCTGTGTGATGCATACTCCATACGAAGGCGGACAAGACCCCTGTATATGGACAGCATCTGTGCGGGGGAGAAAACTGGCGGAGACGATACAGAACTCCCAACTTCGAGGAAGCTGATTTAGTGAAAGAGGAGATATGGAGTTTCCAGTTGAGATTTTGAGTTAAGGATAGACCGAAGATGTTTAGTGCAGAAGAAGGTGACAGTTGAGTATTGTCGAAGAACAGGGGATGGGTGTTTGGAAGATTGTGTCGAGTGGATAGGTGAAAAAATAGAGTTTTGGAGGCGTTAAAGGACACCAGATTCTTCTTGCCCAAATCGGAAATGATAGTAAGGTCTGAGGGTAAGCGTTCTACAGCCTCCAGCCTGGAATCGTCTAGTTCCTGTTCAGTTGACTTCTATCAAAAGAAGTTGAGTAATGCAGAGTCGAGTCACCGGCGTAAGAATGGACTGGAAAGTTCATTTAGGAAAGAAGATCATTAATGAACAGCAGAAAGAGAGTGGGAGATAGAACAGAGCCCTGAGGAACACCACTGTTGATAGGTTTATAGATGTATAGATGTATAGCTATTTCTCGCCCCTTCTCTCTTCCTTTTGGACAGTATTTTTCACCCCTCCTTCCCTTTACCTTTTTTCTCTTCTACCCTCAGCGGAATTGCCACCTCCGCACACCCACATACAGAGAGACGTCACGCTGCTACAGTCAGGAAGAAGGTTCACACTCTGTATCATAGGATTCAAGAGGCTTTATGCAGTTACATGTTTTATCATAGTATGAAGCTGGATGATTTGAGTTGACGCCCCAAAACCTTGCAAGAGGCCGGCAGTTTCACATTTATTCCCTACGTAGCATTTGCCATTCTTGCATTGTTTACTTCCATTGGCTGAGTCAGAGACGGAACGGTTATATTAGATCTATAATTCTTGAGGACGAATGTCACGGAAATGAACACAGAGACCACGCGCAGCTTTAGCGTATGTCCTTAACTTCTCCTTTATTATTCTACAGGAGTCATAAAGCCAATTAGCCAAAGGGCATATAAAGCAAGGTCGTTCAATCAAGAGTCGTACACCCGAGCCTTTACGCAAATTTAAGTTCATCCTACGTTTGAGGGTCGTTTAAGGGTCGTTTAATCAAGAGTCATACAGATGAGCCATTACACAAATCAAAGGTCATCAAACGTCTAAGGGTAGCGTTTAAGGGTCGTTTAATCAAGAGTCATGCAGTCGAGCCATTAAGCAAATCAAAGTTTATCAAAGGTTTAAGGGTCAGGGGTCAGCGAGGGGTGAGGTCAGCGGGGGAGGATTTAATGCATCTACGTGAGTTTCCCGCTGCGGCTCCGTCAGCTATCTCATCGCAGGTGCTTGATTCCCTTCGGCCTGTGCGCAGCGAGGTGACTCTCATGGTCAGACTACAAGGTCACCGTGCCCTTCCATGCCACCCAAGCACGCTCCCCCTCTTCTGTTTTGTCCCTTGTCACTCCCCGTCTGTGTCCTTCTCTCCTCGTCGCTAACCTTGTCCTGTTCTCAATTTTCAATCCTTGTACGTGTCCTTCCCTCCCTTTGTTCCTCTTTGCTTGTATTGCTTTCTTCCTTTGTTACTTTCTGCATAACTGTATAACTATTTCTCACCCTTTCTCTGTTCCTTCTGCTTAGTATTTCTTCACCCTCCCATCCCTTCGCCCTTCGCTCTCCTCTCAGTCAGTCTTCTGTATGTCTCCCTCTCTGTACATCTCCTTACTTCACTCGCTCCTTCAATCCTCCTTTTGCTCCTTCTATTTTTTCAGCCCGTTTGTCTCTCCCTGCCTGCGTCCCTCCTTCCTTCTGTCTCTCTCTTCTTGTGATCTTGACTTGCTCCATTCTTTCGCCCCTTTTCTCCCAGCATCCCTCCTTCCCTTCTTCGGGCTGACGTGCTACAGGTGGTGCTATAGTAATGACAATGCACTTCCCATCGTCATCACAACAGCCACAACATACCACATTACACTACATCACACTACTCAACGCATCTGACCATAAACAACATACTCCCATACTGATTATTTTTCTACTATTACTACTACTACTATTACTACTACTACTACTACTACTAGTCTACTACTACTACTACTAGTCTACTACTACTACTACTACTACTACTACTACTGGAGTTTCGTCTGCTAAAACCACCACTACCACCACCACCACGACCACCACCATCACACCTTTTTTGATTATAGAAACAAAACCTGACTTGAACACGATTACGAAGAAGCTCCTCTACCGCGATGAAGGAGTGGAGACAAACTAAACGAACGGAGACAAGGCAAACCCCGAACGCAGATATCAATAAAAAAATGAAAATAAAACAGAGAAAGCTTGAGACAACTGGACACTTCCTCTGAAAACGAAAATAAACCAACATAAAATGAATATACACATAACAGTTTTTCTCTCTCTACATATGCAAAAAAGAAAGACTAAGATGTAGACACTGGTAAATTCTGGCTCATGTTTGCGTCAGATTCCGTATGAGAGCTCCAGACGGTATGTGTGCACTATCGTTTCCTGTAGTGCTGCTTGGTTGAAAGTGCTGGGGATGGGGAAAGGGGAGAAGGAGGGGAAGGGGGGAAAGATCGATAAAGTGAAGATATTTGGGAGGTGGGTAATAACCATGAAAACAGGTACAGGTGATTCTCGGAAAGGGGTGGGAAATGAGGGAAACGAAAGGGGGATTTCCACGGAGGAGGAAGGGAGGGAGGACGAGAGGGGATGGGAAGGGAAGGGGGGAGTCTGGTTACCAGGGAGAGGACGAAAGGGAAAATGAGAGGTGATGTGAGGACAAAGCGAGGGAGGATGACACGAGGAGAGGGATGAAGGGAGGAAGGAAGGAGAGGGAGACATGCAGAGGTGAAAGGAAAGGGACATACAGAGAGTGATAAAGGAGGAGGAGGATACCAAGAGGAGGGAAGAAAAGCCAAGAGAGGGATAAAGAAGAGAGGGATGAAGGGGAGGGAGGCAGAGACGAGGAAAGGGAGGAGTGGGAAAAGGTGGGAAGAGGAAGAATGGGGTGGTCTGTGTGTGTGTGTGTGTGTGTGTGTGTGTGTGTGTGTGTGTGGTGTGTGTGTATGTGTGTGTGTGTGTGTGTGTGTGTGTGTGTGTGTGTGTGTGTGTAAAAGTCCTGTGCGGTGCGTGGCCGGCCTTGGCAGTCTGTCGCGATAAGATAACGGGGCTTTATAAAGGCTGGCGGTGGGAGTGGCCCGGTCTAAGCTTCGCCTCCTCCACCATGTCGCTGCTCCGGTCACTCCTGTCCCTGGTGGTCTGGGCCACGCCCTCTGGGCGGCGGATTGGCCTGCCCGGAAGACGGTGATATTTATCCCTGCATATGCACCGCTTCCGCAAGTTATGAAATAACCATGGACTGCTCCAACGTCGACAGCAGTGAAAGTCTGAGAAAAATATTCGAGACGCCGTTCGCCTTCAATGACTTTGAGCGACTCATCATCGATCCCTTAAGCCCTGTCAGTACCCTGTACGATCTGCCTGCTGGAGTGTTCGGTCCAGTGAGCTTCGAGAAGATTGACATCACCAACACGTTGATCGAGACGGTGGAGGAAGAGGCGATCGTCAACTCCCACAACACGCTGGTGCGCCTTAACATGAGAGGAAACAAGATCAGAGAGTTCCCCTTCGAGACGCTGGACCTGTACGTGGAGCTGATAGAGCTCGACTTGGCGAACAACCAAATTTCGGGGGTCATGCCGGACATCGTGACGGAAGCTCTCACCACCCTGGACTTATCCGGCAACACGGACATCACTCTCACCGAGACGGTCTTCGAAGGCTCTGACAAGCTGCAGGTGCTTCGCCTCAACAACATGGCTCTGGGCGACACGACGCCTCCCAACGTGTTCTACAAGCTCAGTAACCTGAGGACACTGTACCTGCAGAACAACGGCATCCCGGGGACCCTCATCGAGGACTTCATCAACACGCAGCTTCAGCCGCTCACCGCCGTGTACTTAGACGGGAACTCCCTCTCCCAGATCCACCCGCTTTCCGTAACGGGTGAGTGTGGCGCCAGGCCGTGCACCTCTCGGCTGTGCCGGGCCATGACCTCGACAGGCAGCTGCTGTGCAGGGTCACGGGTCACTGAAGGAAGACGTTTCCCCCAAACCAATTCTGACACAATGGTCCGGATTAAGGTCATGTAGTGTTTCTTAACTCTCTTTTTCCCTCCCTCTCTATGTACTGGCAACATCTCAGCCCTTCCTCCAGCACAGTCTAGGTCCCTTACATCCCCCTTCTTGCAGGACTGAGCGACAACGGGATCATCTCCTTCACCAACAACCAGATCCAGCAGTTGACGCAGGAGAATTGGGAAGGACTCGTGTCTCGGCTCACCCTTTACGAAGCCATCGACATGAGACGTGAGTTGTTGAAATATTATTATCATTATCATTATAATTTTTATTGTTATTACTGTTATTATTATTATTATTATTATTATTATTATTATTATTATTATTATTATTATTATTATTATTATTAATATTTATCTTTATTTTTTATTTTTATTATCAGCAGCAGCAGTTGTAGTAGTAGTAGTAGTAGTAGCAGTAGTATTAGAGTCTTCTTCTTCCTCTTCTTAATTGTATTCCTTGTATAATCATTGTCAGTAGCAGCAGCAGCAGCTGTAGCGGTATAAAGTAGCGGTACTGTTGCATCACGCAGTGGAGCAGTACAGCAGCGAAGGAGGTGGCCGGTAAGGTTGAAACAAGTGTCCTTTCCCTCCCGCAGACAACCCGCTGGTGTGTGGCTGTGACGTGTATTGGCTGCTTCTAGACTCGTCAGCCATGAGGGTCTTCAACAGTCTGACCACGTGTAGCGGGGGGAACCTGATGACGGACCTTCCCAAGCCGTGGTTCGACGAACACTGCACTACCCTGTAGTTTCTAATACATTTAAACGTGTCCGTTAAGTATTTCCTTGTCCTCTTTCATTCTCTTTGGCTTTGATCTTCAGGAGTTTCCGTAATATATATTGTTCAAATAAAGCTGTGTGAGGGATTACTGTTCCTGCTGAGGTGCCCACACACTCCTCGGCAAACGTTTCCGTCTGTGGCCATCGAAAACCATCCATCGTTCCTTAGCCTGCGTGGGTATAAGCGTTCACTCCACCAGTCACAGCAATAGGGGCTGCTCTTACCCTTTCAAGCACAGCCTAGTACCTCTCAGATCTTGCCTGTCTCTCTGATCTTTTCATATGAACTATTTCAACCTTTCTCTTCTCAATGTTAGGATTGTCCTTACAAATAGGGATGTCAACTAGTGAAAGGTCATGAGTAACCTAACCGTCGTATATACACACGGGTCATGCAGATAAGGGTCGTGTAAGCCATACGTCGAGTCATTGAAGTCACTGAACCAATAAGGAGCGGTTGCAGGTAAGGGTAGCGCACATCCAAAGGAGGTTAGCACTAAAGTCACACAGTCAAGCCAACAAGCAAAGGATCATTACATGCCTAAGGGTCGTAGATATACAGGTCGTATATCCGGGGGTCGTACAGCCATGGGTCAGCGAACACAACGCAGGCACGTTAGTGTCCCGCCGCGGCCCCGTCAGCTATCTCGTCGCAGGTGCCTGGTTCCCTTCGGCTTGTGCCAGGCGGTGACGCTCACGGCCACACAAGGCTGCCGCGTCCCTTTATGCCCCGTCCATGGCCCCTTTCATGCAACCGTCCACTCCACCTTCTCGGCCACTTCCACGCCCCTCTGTTACTACGTGCCCTCCTCACGTCCACCGTGCCCCTTTCTTGCCCCTTATCCACTCCAATTTCTGCAACATTCGCGGTCTTCGCTCTAATTTTCATTCTGTGGAACATCATCTCTCCTCCTCCTCTAAACCTCACCTTCTTCCTTACCGAAACACAGGTTTCTGAGGCTACTGACAGCAATCTCTACTCTGTTCCCTCCTACTATCTCTATCCTAAATTTCAATCCAAAGCTGGATGTTGCGCCTACGTGCGCAACGACATCACTTGCTCTCGTGCCCACGACCTTGACTCTTCTGAATTTTCCACCATCTGGTTAAGACTTCACTGTCATTCTATTACTAAATACATCTGTGCTGTTTATCTCTCACCTAACTCTACCAACTATGTAAAATTCTTTGACTATTTGAATTCTAAAGTGGAGCACATCTTGACCCACTTCCTTCGCTGAAATCTCCATCCTAGGAGATTTCAATGTTCACCACCAGCTTTGGCTTTCATCCTCTTTCACTGACCATCCTGGTGAACAAGCCTACAACTTTGCTATCCTCAACGACCTAGAGCAGTTGGTCCAGCACCCTACACGTATTCCTGACCGTCTTGGAGATCGGCCCAACATTCTAGACGTCTTCCTTACCTCAAACCCTTCTGCTTATTCTGTCAAACTGTTCTCTCCGTTGGGCTCCTCCGATCACAATCTTATTTCTGCATCCTGTCCTATCGCTCCTGTACACCCTCTGGACCCACCGAAGAGGCGATGCTTCTGGCATTTTGCTTCAGCTCGGTGGGACAACCTGAGGATGTACTTTTCCGATTTCCCGTGGAATGATTATTGCTTCCAGGATAGAGACCCCTCTGTGTGTGCTCAGCGCATCACAGAGGTGATTGTCTCTGGAATGGAGGCATACATTCCTCGTTCTTTCTCTCCTCACGCTAAAAAGCCTTGGTTTAATCACGCTTGTTCTCGTGCTGTCAATGATAGACAGGTAGCTCACAAAAGATACCAGAGCCTTCAAACTAATGCTAATTATGAACTTTACATTTCTGCCCGAAATCGTGCCAAATCTATTCTCCGACTAACCAAAAATTCTTTCATTAATAGAAAATGTCAAAACCTTGCTTTCTCTAACTCTTCCTGTGACTTCTGGCATCTAGCCAAAACATCTCCTCCAACTTCACTTCTTCATCTTTCCCTCCACTCTCAGTCCAGACGCCAACACTGCCGTCTCATCTATCTCTACGGCTTAACTCTTCTCTCAAACTTTTTCTAAAAACTCCACTCTGGACGATTCTGGTCATATTCGTCCTACTCATCCCCCCTCTGACTCCTTTATGCCTGTTTTAAAGATTCTTCAAAATGATGTTTTCTATGCCCTCTGGCCTCAATCCTCAGAAGGCTTATGGACCTGATGGAGTGCCTCCTATTGTCCTTAAAACTGTGCCTCCGTGCTGTCACCCTGCCTGGTCAAACTCTTTCGCCTCTGCCTGTCAACATCTACCTTTCCTTCTTGCTGGAAGTATGCCTTCATACAGCCTGTACCTAAGAAGGGTGACCGCTCCAATCCCTCAAACTACCGTCCTATTGCTTTACTTTCTTGTCTATCTAAAGCTTTTGAATCAATCCTTAACCGGAAGATTCAAAAGCACCTTTCCACTTCTGACCTTCTATCTGATCGCCAGTATGGGTTCCGCAAGGGGCGTTCTACTGGTGATCTCCTAGCCTTCTTAACTGACTCTTGGTCATCCTCTCTTTGCCGTTTCGGTGAAACCTTTGCTATTGCGCTGGACATATCAAAAGCTTTTGATAGGGTCTGGCACAAATCTTTGCTTTCAAAACTACCCTCCTACGGTTTCTATCCTTCTCTCTGTACCTTTATCTCCAGTTTCCTTTCTGACCGTTCTATTTCTGCCGTGGTAGACGGTCACTGTTCTTCCCCTAAATCTATTAACAGTGGTGTCCCACAGGGTTCTGTCCTATCTCCCACTCTTTTTCTGTTGTTCATTGATGATCTTCTTTCCAAAACGAACTGTCCTATCCATTCCTACGCCGATGATTCCACTCTGCATTATTCAACTTCTTTTAATAGAAGACCCACCCTTCAGGAACTTAACGACTCAAGGCTGGAGACTGCAGAACGCTTAGCCTCAGACCTTACTATTATTTCCGATTGGGGCAAGAAGAACCTGGTGTCCTTCAACGCCTCAAAAACACAGTTTCTCCACCTATCCACTCGACACAATCTTCCAAACAACTATCCCCTATTCTTTGACAACACCCAGCTATCACCTTCCTCAACACTAAACATTCTCAGTCTATCCTTAACTCAAAATCTCAACTGGAAACTTCATATCTCATCTCTTACTAAATCAGCTTCCTCGACGCTGGGCGTTTTGTACCGTCTCCGCTAGTTCTTCTCCCCTGCACAGTTGCTGTCCATATACAGGGGCCTTGTCCGCCCTCGTACGAAGTATGCATCTCATGTGTGGGGGGGCTCCACTCACACAGCTCTTCTGGACAGAGTGGAGGCTAAGGCTCTTCGTCTCATCAGCTCTCCTCCTCATACTGATAGTCTTCTACCTCTTAAATTCCGCCGCAATGTTGCCTCTCTTTCTATCTTCTATCGATATTTCCACGCTGACTGCTCTTCTGAACTTGCTAACTGCATGCCTCCCCCCCTCCCGCGGCCCCGCTGCACTCGACTTTCTACTCATGCTCATCCCTATACTGTCCAAACCCCTTCTGCAAGAGTTAACCAGCATCTTCACTCTTTCATCCCTCACGCTGGTAAACTCTGGAACAATCTTCCTTCATCTGTATTTCCTCCTCCCTACGACTTAAACTCTTTCAAGAGGAGGGTATCAGGACACCTCTCCTCCCAAAACTGACCTATCTTTCGGCCACCTCTTTGGATTCTTTTTAGGAGCAGTGAGTAGCGGGCTTTTTTTTTCATTAATGTTTGCTTTTTGTGTGCCCTTGAACTGTCTCCTTTGCTAAAAAAAAAAAAAAAAAAAAAAAAAAAAGTGTCCTCTCCTCTCTGTGTCCTTCCCTCCCTGTACGTCTCTTTTCGTCCCTGCACGAGCCCTTACCACCCCGTATTTGTCCCTCCTTGAATGCTTTCCTCAACGATTGTGTTAGGCCCTGCATGTGTCCCTCCCACTATGTGTTACTCCTGGTGTGTGTGTGTGTGTGTGTGTGTGTGTGTGTGTGTGTGTGTGTGTGTGTGTGTGTGTGTGTGTGTGTGTGTGTGTTTTTAAGAGCCTCCATCCGGAAGGGAGTTACGATGGGAACAATCGGTTAGATTGTTCGCATTGCAATTCATCGGCCCCTGCCGGAACGCCGATGACTGTGGCACTCAACCATATCTTTTACTATACTACAGATAAATAATACAAAAAACTAAAGAATTATACATAAAGAATAACAAAATATAGGACGAGTTGGGTCTTATGTGGGGCGCTGCTGGCATAGCGCTGCTGCGTTCCCGCGGATCACTGCGAGACTGACCCGCTGCCGCAGCCACTCTGTTTCCCGCTTTTCCCCCGTCCTCTCTCGGATGCGCCTGACGAGGGTCTTGATGAGGTCGCTGAAGGCGGGACCGAGGACCTGGTCGTCTCCACCGTCAGCGGCATGAAGTCATACCGCTGACCGAGGTCGGCGTAGCGCTGCCGTTTCCGGGCCTCGGCGGAGCGTGCGGCAGCGCCTGCTGTGGTAGCGCAGTCGATGAGGTGGGTGCTGCCGAAGGTGTTCACGCAGGTGGCGTCCCACGCTAGCATCTTGCCCTGCGTGAATGGGTAAATAGTGATGCCGTCGGGACGGCGTCCATCGCCGCGGTCTAGACCCCGCGGCTCGAGGATGGCCGCCACACCGGCAGATGACAGTGCCCTGTACACCACATCGTTGAGGGCTGCGTGGCGGGGCAGGCGACCGGGGTCTCTCTTGCAGGACAGGTTGTGGTGTCCCAGCCTGTCCGCCATGGCTCCGCAGCGACAACGGTGGGGCTGCTGTGTGTTGACTCCCAGTCGCAGGGCTACTCCTGTCCGGACCGCCTCGTCGGGGAGGAGAAGCCCGAGTCTCTCGACGGGAAGGGCCGAGAGCCAGGCGCCGCTGTGAGGAGCCCGGGCAGCAAGGAGCCGCGCTCTGTCAACCTGGTTAGCGTGGGACAGAAGATTGGATAGGCGGTGTTCGGAGGCTGCCTCGTCAAGGTGGCGCTGCTGTAAGGGCTCTTCAGGGTTGAAGGTGGGACATTGCGTAGCCGTAAAGGCGTCGATGGCGGATGCTAGGGGGGCCGGTCTGTCGCCGGTGGGGCGGCGGTTGATTGTACAGACCAGGTCTCGCGTAGCATCCACAGACGCAATGTAGGCAGGCAGCGCCACATCAGCCAACCGTCTGAGGCCCAATCCTCCAAGCCGAAGTGGGAGAGAGGCTTGGGTCCAGGCCATGTCGTCGAGGGCCACGTTGCAGCTACGTGATGTGGCATCCCATAGCTGCTGATCTATGACCCTAAGGTCATCCCCTGCCAGATATACCGGTGCCGCACGCATGAGGTGGGTGGCTCGCGGCACAGAAGCATACCTGGTCAGGAAGAACAAAGCCATATGGCTGCTGATAAGGCTAGTTCTATGAATGAGGGTCTCAGTCAGGCGTTTGATGTTGTCCAGCGCTTCGCCAGCGGAGTCTGGGTGAATGGGGGCTCCAAGAAGAGAGAGGCTGTTGATAGGTGTGGATCGGGCTCTGTATAAAAAAGCGTCGAAGGTGGTGAGGCCTCCGGCGTTGTCGTTGCTGGTACTTGGGGCAACGTCGCCGATAATGCCAGTACCAGCGTTGTCTCCCCGGGGTCCAAGGTGAGTGACCTCACACTTCAGTGGGTTGACCTCCAACCCAATGGCGCGGAATGCTGGAATTATACGTTGCAAATCGGCCGCGACTGTGGCAACAGGTCCAGCGAGCGTGCCATCGTCCAGATACCAGACGTTTAGTGGAGAGCCAAGAGATTGTATGATGGGGTCCACCGCCAGGGCGAATAGTAGCGGTCCCAAGGGGTCACCCTGCTGCACCCCGCGACAGGATGGGATGCAGGCTGTTCCAAAATGGAGGGGTGACGGCTGGGAATAAGCTTGAGTCACCAATGGCGCTGCCATGGGAAAGCGTCTGAACACTTCACGCAGCACTGCAGACCTGTGTATCGTGTTGAAGGCGTTGGCGACGTCCAGCTTGATGATGACGGCGTCGGTTTGCTGAGCGTGTGTGTCGGCGAACTCACGCACCGCGTGAACGGCCGCCTCGCAGCCCAGGCGCGTTCCTACTCCTAGCTGGGCAGGACACAGCTCAGGTGAGAGGGCAGAGGACATACGTTTGGAGAGGAGTTTGCTGGCTAGACGGCGATAAATTGTGCCAACTGCAATGGGCCGCAAGCCTCCATCCTTTTTCTTTAAGGCAAAGAGGTTGGCACTGAAGAAGGCTTGCCTTGCGGGTTCAGGTATGTTTCCTGCTAGGGCGGCATTGCAGAGTTCGGTGATCGCCCCTAGAAGCCTTTGTCCTGCTTCGGCTGTGTTTTTCGTTACAAGTTGCTGTAAGTGCATGGGCCGGATGCCGTCAAGGCCGGCAGCAGAGCCTGGGGAGAAGGCGTGGATGGCAGCCAGCACGTCCTCTTTAGACACCTCGAGGTGGCCAGGGTCTGTGTCGGATAGCTGGGGCAGTGGCTCGTCGCTGTCTCCCGGTGGGTGTTTGGTCTGGAGGGCGGCTAGAGTGTCCGCGCTAGGGGGTGCGACGCTGTCTGAGGTGGTGAGGAGTCGAAGGGCAGCGTGTGTGTGTGTCCATCCCTGTATGTATCTTTCCTAGTCGGTGCGTTTTCTCATTTCCCTGTAGTTATTGTTGTTGTTGTTGTGACAAAACACACCTTCCGGATCGCGCCCCAGCTACGGGTCACGGTCGAGTACTTCCTGTGTTGCTGCTTCTCCACAAACAGACAATAAACTCCGCGATGGCGGGAGGCACGTAGCTCTTAGAAGCCAAAGGTCTAAGATTCATGAAAGGGCCGCGAGGGGTGACCTACCATGACACCGAGCAGTTGTAAGAAGAATTTAAAGAAACTAAGTATAATGGACATCAACAACAACAACAACAAAAGATTTACAAAGCTTTCACAGCCACTGAGGTTTTCATGTTTTTCTTTTTCACTGAGATGATTTTCAACGATCCTCAAGAGCTTGACGGTGGCGGTGCAGGGCGGCCCCCGACAAGGGAGGTAAGGGTGGGGGCACACGCTATAACTGAGCGTGGCCTCGGTGTTAATCTCCGTCGCACTGAACCTTAAACCTGTGGTGGTTCGGGACTGACTAGCCCGGGACGCAGGGACAGTGTGACATCCGGGTTACGCCAGTTTACCTTCCTCAGGTTTCCTCTCTTCTACCCATTAATCGATCAAACCGGAAGATTGCAAAAGCTACTGATATTGTTAGCCAAATCTCTGACATCACCGGGTGTGCTATGGCTTGTGCGTGTGTGTGTGTGTGTGTGTGTGTGTGTGTGTGTGTGTGTGTGTGTGTGTAGGGGGGGATGTCCTCCATCCAGACGGGAGTTACGATTATTTCTCGCTCCTTCCCCCTCCTTCCTTTTCCTCAGCCTCCTTCTTCTCTTCTTTCAAACAGCCCTTTGTCACGGTATTTTTTACAACAAAGGAGACGGCTCAAGGGCAACTTTCTTCTTGAAGGAGGTCTAGTCATTGGCAGAAGGAAATACAGACGAAGGAAGGCTGTTCCAGAGTTTACCAGTGTAAGGGATGAAAGAGTGAAGATGTTGGTTAACTCTTGCATAAGGGGTTTGGAAAGTATAGGGAGGGTGGGGAGGCATGCAGTTAGCAAGTTCAAAAGAGCAGTCAGCATGAAAATATTGATAGAAGATAGAGAGGCAACATGGCGGCGAAATTGAAGAAGTAGAAGACTGTCAGTATGAAAAGAGGAGTTGATGAGACGAAGAGCCTTTGACTCTACTTTGCCCAAGAGAGCTGTGTGAGTGGAGCCCCCCCACACATGTGATGCATACTCCATACGAAGGCGGACAGGACCCCTGTATATGGACAGCATCTGTGCGGGGGAGAAAACTGGCGGAGACGATACAGAACGCCCAACTTCGAGGAAGCTGATTTAGTGAAAGAGGAGATATGGAGTTTCCAGTTGAGATTTTGAGTTAAGGATAGACCGAAGATGTTTAGTGCAGAAGAAGGTGACAGTTGAGTATTGTCGAAGAACAGGGGATGGGTGTTGGGAAGATTGTGTCGAGTGGATAGGTGAAGAAATAGAGTTTTGGAGGCGTTAAAGGACACCAGATTCTTCTTGCCCAAATCGGAAATGATAGTAAGGTCTGAGGGTAAGCGTTCTACAGCCTCCAGCCTGGAATCGTCTAGTTCCTGTTCAGTTGACTTCTATCAAAAGAAGTTGAGTAATGCAGAGTAGAGTCACCGGCGTAAGAATGGACTGGAAAGTTAATTTAGGAAAGAAGATCATTAATGAACAGCAGAAAGAGAGTGGGAGATAGAACAGAGCCTTGAGGAACACCACTGTTGATAGGTTTATAGATGTATAGATGTATAGCTATTTCTCGCCCCTTCTCTCTTCCTTTTGGACAGTATTTTTCACCCCTCCTTCCCTTTACCTTTTTTCTCTTCTACCCTCAGCGGAATTGCCACCTCCGCACACCCACATACAGAGAGACGTCACGCTGCTACAGTCAGGAAGAAGGTTCACACTCTGTATCATAGGATTCAAGAGGCTTTATGCAGTTACATGTTTTATCATAGTATGAAGCTGGATGATTTGAGTTGACGCCCCAAAACCTTGCAAGAGGCCGGCAGTTTCACATTTATTCCCTACGTAGCATTTGCCATTCTTGCATTGTTTACTTCCATTGGCTGAGTCAGAGACGGAACGGTTATATTAGATCTATAATTCTTGAGGACGAATGTCACGGAAATGAACACAGAGACCACGCGCAGCTTTAGCGTATGTCCTTAACTTCTCCTTTAATATTCTACAGGAGTCATAAAGCCAATTAGCCAAAGGGCATATAAAGCAAGGTCGTTCAATCAAGAGTCGTACGCCTTTACGCAAATTTAAGTTCATCCTACGTTTGAGGGTCGTTTAAGGGTCATTTAATCAAGAGTCATACAGATGAGCCATTACACAAATCAAAGGTCATCAAACGTCTAAGGGTAGCGTTTAAGGGTCGTTTCATCAAGAGTCATGCAGTCGAGCCATTAAGCAAATCTAAGTTCATCAAAGGTTTAAGGGTCAGGGGTCAGCGAGGGGTGAGGTCAGCGGGGGAGGATTTAATGCATCTACGTGAGTTTCCCGCTGCGGCTCCGTCAGCTATCTCATCGCAGGTGCTTGATTCCCTTCGGCCTGTGCGCAGCGAGGTGACTCTCATGGCCAGACTACAAGGTCACCGTGCCCTTCCATGCCACCCAAGCACGCTCCCCCTCTTCTGTTTTGTCCCTTGTCACTCCCTGTCTGTGTCCTTCTCTCTTCGCCGCTAACCTTGTCCTGTTTTCAATTTTCAATCCTTGTACGTGTCCTTCCCTCCCTTTGTTCCTCTTTGCTTGTATTGCTTTCTTCCTTTGTTACTTTCTGCATAACTGTATAACTATTTCTCACCCTTTCTCTGTTCCTTCTGCTTAGTATTTCTTCACCCTCCCATCCCTTCGCCCTTCGCTCTCCTCTCAGTCAATCTTCTGTATGTCTCCCTCTCTGTACATCTCCTTACTTCACTCGCTCCTTCAATTCTCCTTTTGCTCCTTTTATTTTTTCAGCCCGTTTGTCTCTCCCTGCCTGCGTCCCTCCTTCCTTCTCTCTCTTTTCTTGTGATCTTGACTTGCTCCATTCTTTCGCCCCTTTTCTCCCAGCATCCCTCCTTCCCTTCTTCCGGCTGACGTGCTTCAGGTGGTGCTATAGTAAAGACAATCCACTTCCCATCGTCATCACAACAGCCACAACATACCACATTACACTACATCACACTACTCAACGCATCTGACCATAAACAACATACTCCCATACTGATTATTTTTTTATTACTACTACTACTACTACTACTACTACTACAACTACTACTACTAGTCTACTGCTACTACTACTACTAGTCTACTACTACTACTACTACTAGTCTACTACTACTACTACTACTACTACTGGAGTTTCGTCTGCTAAAACCACCACTTCCACCACCACCACGACCACCACCATCACACCTTTTTTGATTATAGAAACAAAACCTGACTTGAACACGATTACGAAAAAGCTCCTCTGCCACGATGGAATGAAGACAAACTAAACGAACGGAGACAAGGCAAACCCCGAACGCAGATATCAATAAAAAAATGAAAATAAAACAGAGAAAGCTTGAGACAACTAGACACTTCCTCTGAAAACGAAAATAAACCAACATAACATGAATATACACATAACAGTTTTTCTCTCTCTACATATGCAAAAAAGAAAGACTAAGATGTAGACACTGGTAAATTCTGGCTCATGTTTGCGTCAGATTCCGTATGAGAGCTCCGGCAGATGGGTAGTGTGCACGATCGGTTCCTGTAGTGCTGCCTGGTTGAAAGTGCTGGGGATGGGGAAAAGGGGGAAGGAGGGGAAGGGGGGAATGATCGATAAAGTGAAGATATTTGGGAGGTGGGTAATAACCATGAAAACAGGTACAGGTGATTCTCGGAAAGGTGTGGGAAATGAGGGAAACGAAAGGGGGATTTCCAGGGAGGAGTAAAGAAGGGAGGGAGTGACGAGAGGAGGGGAAGGCAGCGAAGGGGGGATTCTGGTTACAAGGGAGAGGACGAAAGGGCAAATGAGAGGTGATGTGAGGACAAAGCGAGGGAGGCAGAGACGAGGAGAGGGATGAAGGGAGAAAGGAAGGAGAGGGAGATATGCAGAGGTGAAAGGAAAGGGACATACAGAGAGTGACAAAAGGAGGAGGAGGATACCAAGAGGAGGGAAGAAAAAGCCAAGAGAGGGATAAAAAAAGGAAGAGAGGGATGAAGGGGAAGGGGAGGCAGAGACGAGGAAAGGGAGGAGTGGGAAAAGGTGGGAAAAGAGGAAGAATGGGGGTGGTGTGTGTGTGTGTGTGTGTGTGTGTGTGTGTGGTGTGTGTGTATGTGTGTGTGTGTGTGTGTGTGTGTGTGTGTGTGTGCAAAAGTCCTGTGCGGTGCGTTGCCGGCCTTGGCAGTCTGTCGCGATAAGATAACGGGGCTTTATAAAGGCTGGCGGTGGGAGTGGCCGGGTCAAAGCTTCGCCTCCTCCACCATGTCGCTGCTCCGGTCACTCCTGTCCCTGGTGGTCTGCGCCGCGCCTCTCTGGGCGGCGGAGTGGCCCTGCCCGGAAGAAGGTGCTATTTACCCCTGTATATGCACCGCTTCCGCAAGTTTTGAAATAACCATGGACTGCTCCAACGTCGAGGACAGTACAAGGCTGACAGAAATATTCCAGACGCCGTTCGCCTTCAATGACTTTGAGCGACTCATCATCGATCCCTTAACCCCTGTCAGTACCTTGTACGATCTGCCTGCTGGAGTGTTCGGTCCAGTGAGCTTCAAGGAGATTGACGTTATGAACACGTTGATCGAGACGGTGGAGGAAGAGGCGATCGTCAACTCCCACAACACGCTGGTGCGCCTTAACATGAGAGGAAACAAGATCAGAGAGTTCCCCTTCGAGACGCTGGACCTGTACGTGTGGCTGAAAGAGCTCAACTTGGCGAACAACCAGCTTTTGGGGGTCATGCCGGACATCGTGACGGAAGCTCTCACCACCCTGGACTTATCCGGCAACACGGGCTTCATACTCACCGAGACGGTCTTCACAGGCTCTCCCCATCTGGAGGTGCTGCGCCTCAACAACATGGCTCTGGGCGACACGACGCCGCCCAACGTGTTCCTCGACCTCAGTAACCTCAAGACGCTGTACCTGCAGAACAACGACATCCCGGGGACCCTCATCGAGGACTTCATCAACACGCTGTCTCAGCCGCTCCTCGCCGTGTACTTGGACGGGAACTCCCTCTCCCAGATCCACCCGCTTTCCGTAACGGGTGAGTGTGGCGCCAGGCCCTGCACCTCTCGGCTGTGCCAGGCCATGACCTCGACAGGCAGCTGCTGTGCAGGGTCACGGGTCACTGAAGGAAGACGTTTCCCCCTAACCATTTCTGACACAATAGTCCGGACTAAAGTCATGCAATGTTACTTAACTCTCTTCTTCCCTCCCTCTCTACTGGCATCATCTCAGCCCTTCCTCCAGCACAGTCTAGGTCCCTTACACTCCCCTTCTTGCAGGATTGAGCGACAGCGGGATCATCTCCTTCACCAACAACCAGATCCAGTACTTGACGCAGGGGAATTGGGGAGAACTCGTGTCTCGCCTCACCCGTTACGACGCCATCGACATGAGACGTGAGTTGTTGAAATATTATTATCATTATTATTATAATTTTTATTGTTATTACTATTATTATTATTATTATTATTATTATTATTATTATTATTATTATTATTATTTTTCTTTATTTTTAATTTTATTATCATCATCATCAGTAGTAGTAGTAGTAGTAGTAGTAGTAGTAGTAGCAGTAGAGTCTACTTCTTCCTCTTCTTAATTGTATTCTTTGTATAATCATTGTCAGTAGCAGCAGCAGCAGCTGTAGCGGTATAAAGTAGCAGTACTGTTGCATCACGCAGTGGAGCAGTACAGAGCGAAGGAGGTGGCCGGCAAGGTTGAAACAAGTGTCCTTTTCCTCCCGCAGACAACCCGCTGGTGTGTGGCTGTGACGTGTATTGGCTGCTTCTAGACTCGTCAGCCATGAGGGTCTTCAACAGTCTGACCACGTGTAGCGGGGGGAACCTGATGACGGACCTTCCCAAGCCGTGGTTCGACGACCACTGCGCTACCCTATAGTTTCTAATACATTTAAACGTGTCCGTGAAGTGTTTCCTTGTCCTCTTTCATTCTCTTTGGCTTTGATCTTCAGGAGTTTCCGTAATATATATTGTTCAAATAAAGCTGTGTGAGTGATTAATGTTCCTGCTGAGATGCCCACACACTCCTCGGCAAAAGTTTCCGTCTGTGTCCATCGAAAACCATCCATCGTTCCTTAGCCTGCGTGGGTACAAACGTTCACTCCACCAGTCACAGCAATAGGGGCTGCTCTTACCCTTTCAAGCACAGCCTAAAACCTCTCAGATCTTGCCTGTCTCTCTGATCTTTTCATATGAACTATTTCAACCTTTCTCTTCTCAATGTTGGGATTGTCCTTCCTGTGAAAGGTCATGAGTAACCTAACCCTCGTATATACACACGGGTCATGCAGATAAGGGTCGTGTAAGTCATACGTCGAGTCATTCAAGTCACTGAACCAATAAGGAGCGGTTGCAGGTAAGGGTAGCGCTGTCAGGACCCAGAAAACGAACAAACAAGAGGAATAGCCATAACAGTACAGAGTAAACATCTCATAGGACAAATACTAACAAAGAGGGAAACAACGAGGGTTAAGGAAAACAGATACCCAGACTCAGATACAGAAAACAGATACCCAGTAGGCGTGGTCAGAAAGTGTGAACAACCATTGAAAAAGACTCTGACCCGTCACGTCAGTCGTGGCGACATGTTATGAGCCAATAATTTAACAGAAAAATCACTGTGGGAGTGTCTTAAGACTGACTCACGAATAGCAGGAAAAGTAAAACAATACAACATAATGAGCGAGCAGATGGGTGTGACAGGAAGTATTGGCCATTGGTTATGTAGAAAATTAAGGGCGTGTCAATGATGTAAGTCCGCCTAAAGCAAAGAAAAATGTGGCCTAGAAATCAGTGGAATAGGTAGACCGAGCTTGGTTCTCGCCTCAAGCAGACCTGCTACTCACTCAGCCGAGAATGGCTGTTGTGATCTTAATCGTGAGTAGAAATTCGAGAATCTAAGGGAAACCGACTGTATTGTCCTGGAAATTATAATGTAGGAGATTTGAAGTAGGATTGTGAGTGGGACAGGATTGTGATTATTTGTTTGCGATGTAAAGCAAAGGTAAAACCACTGGGTGTGGTATTTGGTGCTTCCGTGACTTGTAGTAGATTATACTATAGGAATGTGTAGTAGGATTTTGTGAAGAGAGTACATAATGATTGTGATGTAAGCAGAGAGATACAAACCACTGCTTGTGGAACGACGAGTGTTATTATTATTGGCAACAACTGAGCACATATTGTAGTATTATGTTTAAGACATGTAGTTTGTCATATGTTGCATCCATTGCTGAATATGCCAGTGTTATGATCGTCTGAGCATAGAATATTGCGTAAGGCAATTACTTTCATTTAATTTTAAATAAATGTATATTTTCTTTTTCCCTTGTTTATCCCCGAACTCCAGTCTCCAATAACAACTTAAGCCGGATCACGCTACCAGGGATACGAGACGGTGAGATCATTTATGGAGTAATTAATGAGTGATAAAAGAGTTGATTTAATACAAGAAAAGAAGGGTCTAAAACTGGCGGCAGCGGTATAGGGATAAATAGGGACATGTGCTTACAGTGCTTTTGTTTAATTTACTCTGACGAGAAAACGCCTCTTATTTTCATTAAGCTTTGCTCGTTTTAAGTGGCGGAAATAATAGTGACGATTTAATTATATAATTAATGGTTCTTCCGGAGGACATGGACTTTGACGATATGGTAATGGAAACTCTGGCCAACCACTGTTGTTCTGTAGTGCAATGGGTAGCACACGCGACTCAACCCAGAATTCATGAGTTCCATCCCGGGCGGAGTGGAGAGGGATGGGCAGTCTCTCTCCACCGGCGCCGTGATCCACTCCTCAGTGAGAGGGTGTCAGGTGACAGGCAGCGGCAGCGTCCCGCCTCCCAGGTTTGTTTGTTTTAGGATTGTTACCCCAGGATGGAGGGGAGCACGGGGCTCTACGCCTCACAGGGTGGTAGTGTGCCGCGGCGGGCATGCAGCCATAGAGTGATTTTATAAAAGCCTAACCCGCGTCCCCCAGGTGGGAAGTGTAGAGTGTGATCTAGAAAAAATGTGAAATACTAAGAAAAGTGTGAGGTATGGATAAAAAGTCAAGAATGAAAAAAAAAAAAATGAAGCATATGGACAATAGTGTGAAGTATTAAGATAAATGTGTGAAGTAAGAGAATCAGAGGAAGAGGAGGCCAGGGTAGTGCCCCCCTCAGTTATCTACTACAAATAATAAATAAATAAATAAATAAATATGCACACTTGCAGTGGAAAAAACGGAAAATGAGCGAAGAACAAAACAGGGAGTAACCTTTAATATAATAAGATGAAGGCTATAACGAACAGGGAGTAACCTTTAATATAATAAGATGAAGGCCATAACGAATAAGGGAGTAACCTTTAATATAATAAGATGAAGGCTATAACGAACAGGGAGTAACCTTTAATATAATAAGATGAAGGCTATAACGAACAGGGAGTAACCTTTAATATAATAAGATGAAGGCTATAACGAAGAAGGGAGTAACCTTTAATATAATAAGATGAAGGCTATAACGAAGAAGGGAGTAACCTTTAATATAATAAGATGAAGGCTATAACGAAGAAGGGAGTAACCTTTAATATAATAAGATGAAGGCTATAACGAACAGGGAGTAACCTTTAATATAATAAGATGAAGGCTATAACGAACAGGGAGTAACCTTTAATATAATAAGATG
This sequence comes from Eriocheir sinensis, assembly GCF_024679095.1. Classification (NCBI taxonomy): domain Eukaryota; kingdom Metazoa; phylum Arthropoda; class Malacostraca; order Decapoda; family Varunidae; genus Eriocheir; species Eriocheir sinensis. The sequence continues at coordinate 1,159,978 of NW_026111532.1, read as the reverse complement.
AAGGCTATAACGAACAGGGAGTAACCTTTAATATAATAAGATGAAGGCTATAACGAACAGGGAGTAACCTTTAATATAATAAGATGAAGGCTATAACGAACAGGGAGTAACCTTTAATATAATAAGATGAAGGCTATAACGAACAGGGAGTAACCTTTAATATAATAAGATGAAGGCCATAACGAAGAAGGGAGTAACCTTTAATATAATAAGATGAAGGCTATAACGAATAAGGGAGTAACCTTTAATATAATAAGATGAAGGCTATAACGAACAGGGAGTAACCTTTAATATAATAAGATGAAGGCTATAACGAACAGGGAGTAACCTTTAATATAATAAGATGAAGGCCATAACGAAGAAGGGAGTAACCTTTAATATAATAAGATGAAGGCTATAACGAATAAGGGAGTAACCTTTAATATAATAAGATGAAGGCTATAACGAATAAGGGAGTAACCTTTAATATAATAAATGAAGGCTATAACGAACAAGGGAGTAACCGCCTCACTTAAATATAAGGAAAAGAAGGCTATAACGAACAAGGGAGTAACCGCCTCACTTAAATATAAGGAAAAGAAGGCTATAACGAACAAGGGAGTAACAGCCTCACTTAAATATAAGGAAAAGAAGGCTATAACGAACAAGGGAGTAACCGCCTCACTTAAATATAAGGAAAAGAAGGCTATAACGAACAAGGGAGTAACCGCCTCACTTAAATATAAGGAAAAGAAGGCTATAACGAACAAGGGAGTAACCGCCTCACTTAAATATAAGGAAAAGAAGGCTATAACGAACAAGGGAGTGACCTTAAAAATAATGAAAAGAAGGCTATAATTAACATAACTCAAGAGTAACTTTGTTAGGCAGATCGCACTACTCATGATAACACATATGCAAAAGTGGCAGCGCTCCTAGAAACAGGAGCGTGTGAGTTTTTAACGGATGAATTTATTAAAGAATTAGGGCTCGCAGTAAATGAATGTGAAGCGAAACCCGTGAATATTGTCTCTGTGCAAAGATACCATATTGAAAATGACGGTAAAAGACAAGTTAATATGGAAGAAAAAAGTAGTTTCCAAGACTTATTGATAACACGCGATGTAGATTTGCCGACTCATATTATGTTGAGTACTGATTTGTCGTGTAGCACGAGATTATTTTGAAAACATTGCAACTAAATGAGGAACAAAAGAACGAAGCTTAAAACTGATAATAGAAGGGGAAACCATACAATTATGCCAGGAAAAATATGTCTTATATCTAGAGGTGAAGGATCTTAGCTAAATGTAGATGGCAATGAAGAAGGTCTTACTGAAAATAAGGCCGTACGTTGCCAAGCAGCGGAACCTTTGCAACTGCATGCATCGGTGGCAGGTTACATAACGCTAGTGACGCAACTACGGGCAAGTGAAGCTTTATTTGAGCCTTGTGTTAGCACTCCTCAGGCTAGAGTCTTGTGCTCAGGGATAGTTAAGTTAACCCCTTCACCTGACAATCAAAGATCTTATGTCATTGTGCCGTATTTGAATATTGAAAGTGTGTGTAAAGATAGATGATAATACAACGTTAGGATTTGTGAAGCCTGTCACTCATGAGCAATACGCTGATCTGCCACAAGTATCTAGTGTACAGACCGCTGACACAGTTAAGACAGACTTGAAGCCCGCAGAGCTTGAAGCAAGGAAGAAAAGCCTCAATCAAATTGTTGACGCTAAATTCCTAAGTGAAGAAAAAGAATCAGGTCTTAAAGTCCTTAATAGATAAATATATAACAGTGTTTTCCACAGAACAAGAACCATTAACAGTAACGCCCTATTTTTTTAAGCACCATCAAGCAAAACACTGATGAAGTAGTGTACAGGCGTTCATATATCATTCCTATCAGTTATCATGACAGAGTAAATGAACAACTTATATCGCTCCAGCAACAGGGTGTGATTCGCCCTTCGCGATCACCCTATAATGCCCCACTTATCCCAGTGCCAAAAAAAGATGGAGTACTACGACTTTGTCTGGACTTCCGGGCACTTAATAAAACACTACGGGACGACCGGTACCCACTCCCTAATATAACTACCATACTCAATCAATTGGGAGATAGTAAGTTTTTTTTTTCATGCCTAGACTTGAAACAGGGTTACTATCAAATCCCCCTAGATGAAATCAGCAGAGAGAAGACGCCATTTTCTTCTCCAGCAGGACATTGGGAATTTACTTCCCTCCCCTTGGCCTTAAAACAGCCCCGTCCTGCTTCAAGAAAATAATAAACACTGTCCTTACAGGACTATTAGGTAACAAGGTTCAGGTGTACCTTGGTGACATTATTATCCTGGGCGATATATTTTCTAATCACGCAGATAACTTAAAACAAATTCTGGATCGCTTAAAGGAAGCCAAAACTGACTCTTAAGATGGAGAAGTGTAACTTTTTTAAGGACAAAGTAGATTACCTGGGCCATGCCATCAGCTCAGAGGGAATAAGACCTCAATCTAGCAAGCTGGAGGCCATAAAAAACGTCCCGGCCCCCCAAACTGTTCATGATTTACAGTCATTTCTTGGATTGACTAATTATTATCGCAAATTTATTGCAAATTATTCACAAATTGTTGCTCCTTTTCTAAAGATTTACAAAGGGAAGAAAGGTACACTAAAAAAAAAAAAATAAAAAAATAAATAAATAAATAAATAAATAAATAAATAAATAAATAAAACTCCACTCATATGGACGAATGAAACAAAAATTGCGTTCTCAACCCTTAAGGATAGAATGCTTGGTACAGTCACAGTACGCGTCCTACTACAATACTGGTGGAGTATTGCAATAACAGGATAATGATGATAAACTAAGACCTGTATCTTTTTTTGTGAGAAATTGAATACGGCAAAACAGCGGAACAGTATAGTTGAACGAGAGGCTTTAACTGTAATTTATGGGTTACACGTAAACCGCCCATTAATACTGGGTTACCCTGTTGAGATCCACACGGATCACAGACCTTTAGTATGGCTGTTACAGGTAGCTAGTCCCAACGGCAGGATAGCTAGATGGCAGACTCTCATGACTGAGTATGGTTTCACAATCAATCATTTGCCTGGCAAGGAAAATATAGTAGCAGATTTTTTTTTATCAAGGATGAAGGCTCAACAGGACACTGAGATTGAATTAGAAGGACACGCGCGATAATGTTTGTGGATGGGGAACAACAAAAACCGTGGAACACGTGGATAATGAGGGGCAAGGTATTGCACTAGTGCAGAAAAAGAAACAGGCGCCGAAAAATGAGAAAATAAAATATATGATATGTAAGGACCTGAATAGTGAGTGTATTGGCCACACACTTGACTGGAGTATTCAGGAGATTAGTGAGCTGCGTGATGAGCAGCCAGCATATAAGTATGCTAAAAGAAGGAAGCCCCATGAATGAAAATTGAGCAAAGACTCAGAGAAAAAGGCATAATGTGAGATGCCGCCCCTGTTAGAGGTACAGGTGGAAAATGTGTTATATTGTGTTGAAGATGGGCATAATGTGAGATGCCGCCCCTGTTAGAGGTACAGGTGGAAAATGTGTTATATTGTGTTGAAGATGGGCATAATGTGAGATGCCGCCCCTGTTAGAGGTACAGGTGGAAAATGTGTTATATTGTGTTGAAGATGGGCATAATGTGAGATGCCGCCCCTGTCAGAGTTACAGGTGGAAATAAATGATGTGTTTTAGTGAATCCGTACGGAGAAGCCACTAAGGTGGTGATTCTACCCCCCAAGTATTTCCAAGGCGATAACTCTGGCTCATTCGTCGCCACTGCAGGGCACGGAGGAACCAAAGTTACGTTATGTCGGTGTAGAAAGTTCGCTTTCTGGACTGGACTGAAACGGGATGTAGAAAATTATGTAAGGAAGTGCGTCATGGTAGTCGTTTTAAAAGTGAGTTGGGAACTTGCACCCTGCTCCTTGGCGGCAATATCCAGACGTCACCGCTCCTTTTAGAAGAATACACATGGACCTTGTGGGTCCCATGGGTGTATCGGACAATGGGGTTCGATACGTAATGCCCATAGTTGATGTTTTTAAAAGGTATTTGATTACAGTACCCTTACGGAGTAAGGAAGCCCGCGAAATGGCAAGGGCGTTGTACGTGGATGTTGTTTGTGTACACGGTGTTCCTCAGACAGTTGTTACAGATCAAGGTTCAGAGTTCGCTAATTCCGTGATGCAGGAGATAAATTAGAAGCTACCTGTGCGACACGCGAATAACGGCTTACCATACAAATGGAAATGGAATAATAAAGCGCGCAAATTATAATGTTGTTAACATTTTGAGGAGAATGTTCTAGGAAATGTGTCCGTTTGGGATATAATGCTACTTATAGACATCTTGGCCTATAATGCTGCGTATTATCGCACCATAAAGGAGTCCCTATTTTATCGAGAGAGACAGAGAGAGGATTTTTAGAGATCCTCCTGTACCCTACACTATGTTAGAAAAAAAAAAAAAATCAGCAGCCCTAGTATGATATTGACTCCTATGAAGAGGAAATGGTTGTAATTGCAAGGAAAGTTTATGATATTTACTCCTATGAAGAGGAAATGGATGTAATGCAAGGAAAGTTTATGATATTTACTCCTATGAAGAGGAAATGGATGTAATGCAAGGAAAGTTTATGATATTTACTCCTATGAAGAGGAAATGGCTGCAGTTGCAAAGAAAGTTTATGATAGATGCCAGGTTTACATTGAAAAAAGTAGAGAAAAAATAGAAAAGTAATACAAAGCTACAAAATCAAAACTATCAACGTTGGAGACAGTGTTCCTCAAACGAAACCACAAAGAAAAGTAAATAAAAAGTTGCAACCTATTTTTGATGAACCCTACAGGGTAATAGAGAAGATCAGTGATATAATGGTAAAAATTAGGAACCTCAGGACTAGTAAGGTTTCAACGGTCCCCACAGATAGAGTAAAAATCCTTCATGAAGACTGCATCGATGTGCAGCAATGTCCAACGGTTAGGCGAGCATACCCTTTAAATCCAGAGACAGATACTGATCTATTCTTTGCATTGCTCAACCCTGAAATCGCTGAGAAAAATTCTACCGAAAATGATAACTCGTAGCAGAGATGTGACTGCTACTCATGACACATTAAATAGTGTTCGTTCTACACCAGCAATAAACAACTGATGCACAGGCCCTACCTTCTCAGGTTACTCCCAAACTCTCAGAACCACCTCGGCATAGATAAAGCCTTCGCTCTTCGACGGTACAAGAGTTGCCTAATGTAGTGTCAAAACTAATACGATATAAAACAGGAATAATGTATAAGGATGAAAATGCAATAATTGAGCGGAAATATGACGAAATAAACCACAGATTGATTTGATTCTTTCGGTGTACGACTCAATGACACAACAGGAGTCCCCAACACGTGCTGGCCAAAGTTTCACACCAACATACTATCTATATTATAGTCCTCACAGACAGAGACTATAGTACCGTTTAGCCTCACAGAAGATGTTTTAGCTGCATTATATAAAGCACGGATTTTAACTGCTTCGTTACTTGAAATGTTATTCAAATGTCACCTGAGTATCCAGCTGTAAAAGCAATAAAATACACACTCTTTAATTTTGAAAACGAATTCAGTTCATTGTTGCATCATCTAAGAAAAGTTTTAGGCTATGTGATGACTACTATTCAAAACAAGCTGCATGCTTCTATGAATTATAGAAAAAAAAAAAAACGGGAAATAATTTTTTTGAGGATCCATGTCTAATAACCTGTTTGGTACCGCGACCCAGGCTCAAGTTGATGCTATTCATGAAAAAATAGAGGACTAGAGTCATTAACTGAGAAAGATTTTATATAGTTAAATGTTTATTATGGAAAACTCAACATCATTAAGTAATATGCATGCCATGCAATCTGCCTTTAACAGGCTATATTCAGCTGTAGATGTATTGAACCAAGTTGTGCGCCATTTTAGTATAGACTATGGCATTAGGAAGAGAAAAAAGCTCCTACAAGAATTGTTATATTTTGACTTAGCATTGAGACACATAAGACCAGGTATACAAGATTTATATTTGAGTCTGCAGGCTCCCCTGCAAACATACATAACTCCAACCATTATGTGAAACAAACAGTTGTTCAGTACATTAAAGGAAGCCTAGGATCGGCCTCCAGGTCTTTTGTGCCTTGCAGTTCTTGATTTTTTAGCTCTATATAGGGATGTAATAACTGTCCTCCAGGACAACGGCTTTGCACGATTCTCGTAATTTCTATTTCACCAAACCTTTGCGAGGAGATCCGATTGACACCTTTGATGTCTTTCGAATCGACTCCCTTCCATTTTCTGTGCAGAATAGCACTTACTTTCTTATGTATAGTGTTGATTCAAGATGTATTGCCTTCAGTGAGAATAGGAAAATATATTTTATGCTTTCTAGTATAACACACTGTAACAAGAATAACCATATGTTAGTTTGTCCTCCCACCATGAGGCTAGTGACGCAGCCTCTTGTGAATCGGCTGCTTTCTTGAAACATGAGTCAGTGATCAACCTCTGCCACACAATAATCTTGAAAACATTTCCCCCTATGTTTATAAAAGGTCCTGGCTACTGGACCCGTTCACTTGCCTCCCCCATCACTCTGACACTCACATGCCCTACCCATCCTGTAAACAGACATACTGTCAGCCTGACGGATAATGGGATATTGATGCTTCGGCAAGGTTCTCTTCGCAGTGCTGAGTCCATCCCCCTACAGGAGCTAACAGCTGGCTTGCAGCCCCTAAATTCTGTGGTCGAGCTGGATCAGCCCTTTCAACCTGTAATCCATTGGTGGATTGCCTTCGCCATGTCGTGATCCTGGTTCTTCTGCTGGTGACGTCTGCCGTGGGGTATTCCTATGTCCTGCGCTATGCACGACACTGCCTACTTCAGACTCAAGCCAAGTGCAGACATTGCAAGGCGTATCTTCTCCACCAACACCTGTGAGATCTCAGGGGCGAGATCTTTCGGAAGGGGAAGTATGTCAGGACCCAGAAAACGAACAAACAAGAGGAATAGCCATAACAGTACAGAGTAAACATCTCATAGGACAAATACTAACAAAGAGGGAAACAACGAGGGTTAAGGAAAACAGATACCCAGACTCAGATACAGAAAACAGATACCCAGTAGGCGTGGTCAGAAAGTGTGAACAACCATTGAAAAAGACTCTGACCCGTGACGTCAGTCGTGGCGACATGTTATGAGCCAATAATTTAACAGAAAAATCACTGTGGGAGTGTCTTAAGACTGACTCACGAATAGCAGGAAAAGTAAAACAATACAACATAATGAGCGAACAGATGGGTGCGACAGGAAGTATTGGCCATTGGTTATGTAGAAAATTAAGGGCGTGTCAAGGATGTAAGTCCGCCTAAAGCAAAGAAAAATGTGGCCTAGAAATCAGTGGAATAGGTAGACCGAGCTTGGTTCTCGCCTCAAGCAGACCTGCTACTCACTCAGCCGAGAATGGCTGTTGTGATCTTAATCGTGAGTAGAAATTCGAGAATCTAAGGGAAACCGACTGTATTGTCCTGGAGATTATAATGTAGGAGATTTGAAGTAGGATTGTGAGTGGGACAGGATTGTGATTATTTGTTTGCGATGTAAAGCAAAGGTAAAACCACTGGGTGTGGTATTTGGTGCTTCCGTGACTTGTAGTAGATTATACTATAGGAATGTGTAGTAGGATTTTGTGAAGAGAGTACATAATGATTGTGATGTAAGCAGAGAGATACAAACCACTGCTTGTGGAACGACGAGTGTTATTATTATTGGCAACAACTGAGCACATATTGTAGTATTATGTTTAAGACATGTAGTTTGTCATATGTTGCATCCATTGCTGAGTATGCCAGTGTTATGATCGTCTGAGCATAGAATATTGCGTAAGGCAATTACTTTCATTTAATTTTAAATAAATGTATATTTTTTTTTCCCTTGTTTGTCCCCGAACTCCAGTCTCCAATAACAACTTAAGCCGGATCACGCTGCCAGGGATACGAGACGGTGAGATCATTTATGGAGTAATTAATGAGTGATAAAAGAGTTGATTTCATACAAAAAAAGCAGGGTCTAAAAGCGCACATCCAAAGGAGGTTAGCACTAAAGTCACACAGTCAAGCCAACAAGCAAAGGATCATTACATGCCTAAGGGTCGTAGATATACAGGTCGTACATCCGGGGGTCGTACAGCCATGGGTCAGCGAACACAACGCAAGCACGTTAGTGTCCCGCCGCGGCCCCGTCAGCTATCTCGTCGCAGGTGCCTGGTTCCCTTCGGCTTGTGCCCGGCGGTGACGCTCACGTCCACACAAGGCTGCCACGTCCCTTTATGCCCCCGTCCATGGCCCCTTTAATGCAACCGTCCACTCCACCTTCTCGGCCACTTCCACGCCCCTCTGTTACTACGTGCCCTTCTCGGGTCCACCGTGCCCCTTTCTTGCCCCTTATCCACTCCCCTTTCTGCATGTGTCCCCTCCTTTCTGTGTCCTTCCCTCCCTGTACGTCTCTTTTCGGCCCTGCACGAGCCCTTACCACCCTGTATTTGTCCCTCCTTGAATGCTTTCCTCAACGATTGTGTTAGGCCCAGCATGTGTCCCTCCTACTATGTGTTACTCCCGGTGTGTGTGTGTGTGTGTGTGTGTGTGTGTGTGTGTGTGTGTGTGTGTGTGTGTGTGTGTGTGTGTGTGTGTGTGTGTGTGTGTGTGTGTGTGTGGTGTGTGTGTGTGTGTGTGTGTGTGTGTGTCTGTGTGTGTGTGTGTGTGTGTGTGTCCATCCCTGTATGTGTCTTTCCTAGTCGGTGCGTGTTCTCATTTCCCTGTAGTTATTGTTGTTGTTGTTGTGACAAAACACACCTTCCGGGTCGCGCCCCAGCTACGGGTCACGGTCGAGTACTTCCTGTGTTGCTGCTTCTCCACAAACAGACAATACATACCGTGATGGCGGGAGGCACGTAGCTCTTAGAAGCCAAAGGTCTAAGATTCATGAAAGGGCCGCGAGGGGTAACCTACCATGACACCGAGCAGTTGTAAGAAGAATTTAGAGAAATTAAGTATAATGGACATCAACAACAACAACAACAAAAGATTTACAAAGCTTTCACAGCCACTGAGGTTTTCATGTTTTTCTTTTTCACTGAGATGAGTTTCAACGATCCTCAGGAGCTTGACGGTGGCGGTGCAGGGCGGCCCCCGACAAGGGAGGTAAGGGTGGGGGCAAACGCTATAACTGAGCGTGGCCTCGGTGTTAATCTCCGTCGCACTGAACCTTAAACCTGTGGTGGTTCGGGACTGACTAGCCAGGACGCAGGTAAAGTGTGACATCCGGGTTACGCCAGTTTACCTTCCTCAGGTTTCCTCTCTTCTACCCATTAATCGACCAAACCGGAAGGTTACAAAAGCTACTGATATTGTTAGCCAAATCTCTGACATCATCGGGTGTGCTATGGCTTGTGCGTGTGTGTGTGTGTGTGTGTGTGTGTGTGTGTGTGTGTGTGTGTGTGTGTGTGTGTGTGTGTGTGTGTGTGTGTGTGTGTGTAGTGGGGGGGGGTTTCCATCCAGACGGGAGTTACGATTATTTCTCGCTCCTTCCCCCTCCTTCCTTTTCCTCAGCCTCCTTCTTCTCTTCTTTCAAACAGCCCTTTGTCACTGTATTTTTTACAACAAAGGAGACGGCTCAAGGGCAACTTTCTTCTTGAAGGAGGTCTAGTCATTGGCAGAAGGAAATACAGACGAAGGAAGGCTGTTCCAGAGTTTACCAGTGTAAGGGATGAAAGAGTGAAGATGTTGGTTAACTCTTGCATAAGGGGTTTGGAAAGTATAGGGATGAGCTAGAGTAGAAAGTCGAGTGCAGCGGGGCCGCGGGAGGGTGGGGTGGCATGCAGTTAGCAAGTTCAAAAGAGCAGTCAGCATGAAAATATTGATAGAAGATAGAGAGGCAACATGGCGGCGAAATTGAAGAAGTAGAAGACTGTCAGTATGAGAAGAGGAGTTGATGAGACGAAGAGCCTTTGACTCTACTTTGCCCAAGAGAGCTGTGTGATGCATACTCCATACAAAGGCGGACAAGGCCCCTGTATATGGGCAGCATCTGTGCGCGGGAGAAAACTGGCGGAGACGATACAGATCGCCCAACTTCGAGGAAGCTGATTTAGTGAAAGAGGAGATATGGAGTTTCCAGTTGAGATTTTGAGTTAAGGATAGACCGAAGATGTTTAGTGCAAGAGAAGGTGACAGTTGAGCATTGTCGAAGAACAGGGGATGGGTGTTGGGAAGATTGTGTCGAGTGGATAGGTGAAAAAATAGAGTTTTGGAGGCGTTAAAGGACACCAGATTCTTCTTGCCCAAATCGGAAATAATAGTAAGGTCTGAGGGTAAGCGTTCTACAGCCTCTAGCCTGGAATCGTCTAGTTCCTGTTCAGTTGACTTCTATCAAAAGAAGTTGAGTAATGCAGAGTCGAGTCACCGGCGTAAGAATAGACTGGAAAGTTCATTTAGGAAAGAAGATCATTAATGAACAGCAGCAAGAGAGTGGGAGATAGAACAGAGCCCTGAGGAACACCACTGTTGATGGGTTTATAGATGTATAGATGTTTAACTATTTTTCGCCCCTTCTCTCTTCCTTTTGCACAGTATATTTTCACCCCTCCTTCCCTTTACCTTTTTTCTCTTCTACCCTCAGCAGAATTGCCACCTCCACACACCCACATACAGAGAGACGTCACGCTGAGGTCAGCGGGGGAGGATTTAATGCGTCTACGTGAGTCTCCGGCTGCGGCTCCGTCAGCTGTCTCATTGCAGGTGCTTGATTCCCTTCGGCCTGTGCGGAGCGAGGTGATTCTGATGGTCAGACTACAAGGTCACCGTGCCCTTCCATGCCACCCAAACACGCTCCCCCTCTTCTGTTTTGTCCCTTGTCACTCCCCGTCTGTGTCCTTCTCTCTTCGCCGCTAACCTTGTCCTGTTCTTAATTTTCAATCCTCGTACGTGTCCTTCCCTCCCTTTGTTCCTCTTTGTTTGTATTCCTTTCTTCCTTTGTCACTTTCTGCATAACTGTATAACTATTTCTCACCCTTTCTCTGTTCCTTCTGCTTAGTATTTCTTCACCCTCCCATCCCTTCGCCCTTCGCTCTCCTCTCAGTCAATCTTCTGTATGTCTCCCTCTCTGTACATCTCCTTACTTCACTCGCTCCTTCAATCCTCATTTTGCTCCTTCTATTTTTTCAGCCCGTTTGTCTCTCCCTGCCTGCGTCCCTCCTTCCTTCTGTCTCTCTCTTCTTGTGATCTTGACTTGCTCCATTCTTTCGCCCATTTTCTCCCAGCATCCCTCCTTCCCTTCTTCGGGATGACGTGCTACAGGTGGTGCTATAGTAATGACAATGCACTTCCCATGGTCATCACAGCAGCCACAACATACCACATTACACTACATCACACTACTCAACGCATCTGACCATAAACAACATACTCCCATACTGATTATTTTTTCTACTATTACTACTACTACTATTACTACTACTACTACTACTAGTCTACTACTACTACTACTAGTCTACTACTACTACTACTACTACTACTACTACTACTACTACTACTACTACTACTGGAGTTTCGTCTGCTAAAACCACCACTACCACCACCACCACGACCACCACCATCACACCTTTTTTGATTATAGAAACAAAACCTGACTTGAACACGATTACGAAGAAGCTCCTCTACCGCGATGAAGGAGTGGAGACAAGCTAAACGAACGGAGACAAGGCAAACCCCGAACGCAGATATCAATAAAAAAATGAAAATAAAACAGAGAAAGCTTGAGACAACTGGACACTTCCTCTGAAAACGAAAATAAACCAACATAACATGAATATACACATAACAGTTTTTCTCTCTCTACATATGCAAAAAAGAAAGACTAAGATGTAGACACTGGTAAATTCTGGCTCATGTTTGCGTCAGATTCCGTATGAGAGCTCCGGCAGACGGGAAGCGTGCACGATCGGTTCCTGTAGTGCTGCCTGGTTGAAAGTGCTGGGGATGGGGAAAAGGGGGAAGGAGGGGAAGGGGGGAAAGATCGATAAAGTGAAGATATTTGGGAGGTGGGTAATAACCATGAAAACAGGTACAGGTGATTCTCAGAAAGGTGTGGGAAATGAGGGAAACGAAAGGGGGATTTCCAGGGAGGAGTAAAGAAGGGAGGGAGTGACAAGAGGAGGGGAAGGGCAGCGAAGGGGGGATTCTGGTTACAAGGGAGAGGACGAAAGGGCAAATGAGAGGTGATGTGAGGACAAAGCGAGGGAGGCAGAGACGAGGAGAGGGATGAAGGGAGAAAGGAAGGAGAGGGAGATATGCAGAGGTGAAAGGAAAGGGACATACAGAGAGTGACAAAAGGAGGAGGAGGATACCAAGAGGAGGGAAGAAAAAGCCAAGAGAGGGATAAAAAAAGGAAGAGAGGGATGAAGGGGGAGGGGAGGCAGAGACGAGGAAAGGGAGGAGTGGGAAAAGGTGGGAAAAGAGGAAGAATGGGGATGGTTTGTGCGTGTGTGTGTGTGTGTGTGTGTGTGTGTGTGTGTGTGTGTGTGTGTGTGTGTGTGTGTGTGTGTGTGTGTGTGTGTGTGTGTGTGTGTGTGTGTGTGTGTGTGTGTGTGTGTGTGTGTGTGTGTGTGTGTGTGTGTGTGGTGTGCGTGTATGTGTGTGTGTGTGTGTGTGTGTGCAAAAGTCCTGTGCGGTGCGTTGCCGGCCTTGGCAGTCTGTCGCGATAAGATAACGGGGCTTTATAAAGGCTGGCGGTGGGAGTGGCCGGGTCAAAGCTTCGCCTCCTCCACCATGTCGCTGCTCCGGTCACTCCTGTCCCTGGTGGTCTGCGTCGCGCCTCTCTGGGCGGCGGAGTGGCCCTGCCCGGACGACGGTGCTATTTACCCCTGTATATGCACCTATTCCGCAACTTTTGAAATAACCATGGACTGCTCCGACGTCTACAACAGTACAAGGCTGACAGAAATATTCCAGACGCCGTTCGCCTTCAATGACTTTGAGCGACTCATCATCGATCCCTTAACCCCTGTCAGTACCCTGTACGATCTGCCTGCTGGAGTGTTCGGTCCAGTGAGCTTCAAGGAGATTGACGTTATGAACACGTTGATCGAGACGGTGGAGGAAGAGGCGATCGTCAACTCCCACAACACGCTGGTGCGCCTTAACATGAGAGGAAACAAGATCAGAGAGTTCCCCTTCGAGACGCTGGACCTGTACGTGTGGCTGAAAGAGCTCAACTTGGCGAACAACCAGCTTTTGGGGGTCATGCCGGACATCGTGACGGAAGCTCTCACCACCCTGGACTTATCCGGCAACACGGGCTTCATACTCACCGAGACGGTCTTCACAGGCTCTCCCCATCTGGAGGTGCTGCGCCTCAACAACATGGCTCTGGGCGACACGACGCCGCCCAACGTGTTCCTCGACCTCAGTAACCTCACGACGCTGTACCTGCAGAACAACGACATCCCGGGGACCCTCATCGAGAACTTCATCAACACGCTGTCTCAGCCGCTCCTTGCCGTGTACTTGGACGGGAACTCCCTCTCCCAGATCCACCCGCTTTCCGTAACGTGTGAGTGTGGCGTAAGGCCCTGCACCTCTCGGCTGTGCCAGGCCATGACCTCGACAGGCAGCTGCTGTGCAGGGCCACGGGTCACTGAAGGAAGACGTTTCCCCCTAACCAATTCTGACACAATAGTCCGGACAAAGGTCATGCAGTGTTACTTAACTCTCTTTTTCCCTCCCTCTCTACTGGCATCATCTCAGCCCTTCCTCCAGCACAGTCTAGGTCCCTTACACTCCCCTTCTTGCAGGATTGAGCGACAGCGGGATCATCTCCTTCACCAACAACCAGATCCAGTACTTGACGCAGGATAATTGGGGAGAACTCGTGTCTCGCCTCACCCGTTACGACGCCATCGACATGAGACGTGAGTTGTTGAAATATTATTATCATTATTATTATAATTTTTATTGTTATTACTATTATTATTATTATTATTATTATTATTATTATTATTATTATTATTTTTATCTTTATTTTTAATTTTTATTATCATCATCATCAGTAGTAGTAGTAGTAATAGAAGTAGTAGTAGTAGAGTCCTCTTCTTCCTCTTCTTAATTGTATTCCTTGTATAATCATTGTCAGTAGCAGCAGCAGCAGCTGTAGCGGTATAAAGTAGCAGTACTGTTGCATCACGCAGTGGAGCAGTACAGAGCGAAGGAGGTGGCCGGCAAGGTTGAAACAAGTGTCCTTTTTCGCCCGCAGACAACCCGCTGGTGTGTGGCTGTGACGTGTATTGGCTGCTTCTAGACTCGTCAGCCATGAGGGTCTTCAACAGTCTGACCACGTGTAGCGGGGGGAACCTGATGACGGACCTTCCCAAGCCGTGGTTCGACGACCACTGCGCTACCCTATAGTTTCTAATACATTTAAACGTGTCCGTGAAGTATTTCCTTGTCCTCTTTCATTCTCTTTGGCTTTGATCTTCAGGAGTTTCCGTAATATATATTGGTCAAATAAAGCTGTGTGAGGGATAACTGTTCCTGCTGAGGTGCCCACACACTCCTCGGCAAAAGTTTCCGTCTGTGTCCATCGAAAACCATCCATCGTTCCTTAGCCTGCGTGGGTATAAGCGTTCACTCCACCAGTCACAGCAATAGGGGCTGCTCTTACCCTTTCAAGCACAGCCTAGTACCTCTCAGATCTTGCCTGTCTCTCTGATCTTTTCATATGAACTATTTCAACCTTTCTCTTCTCAATGTTAGGATTGTCCTTACAAATAGGGATGTCAACTAGTGAAAGGTCATGAGTAACCTAACCGTCGTATATACACACGGGTCATGCAGATAAGGGTCGTGTAAGCCATACGTCGAGTCATTCAAGTCACTGAACCAATAAGGAGCGGTTGCAGGTAAGGGTAGCGCACATCCAAAGGAGGTTAGCACTAAAGTCACACAGTCAAGCCAACACGCAGGCACGTTAGTGTCCCGCCGCGGCCCCGTCAGCTATCTCGTCGCAGGTGCCTGGTTCCCTTCGGCTTGTGCCCGGCGGTAACGCTCACGGCCACACAGGGCTGCCGCGTCCCTTTATGCCCCGTCCATGGCCCCTTTCATGCAACCGTCCACTCCACCTTCTCGGCCACTTCCACGCCCCTCTGTTACTACGTGCCCTCCTCGGGTCCACCGTACCCCTTTCTTGCCCCTTATCCACTCCCCTTTCTGCATGTGTCCCCTCCTCTCTGTGTCCTTCCCTCCCTGTACGTCTCTTTTCGTCCCAGCACGAGCTCTTACCACCCCGTATTTGTCCCTCCTTGAATGCTTTCCTCAACGATTGTGTTAGGCCCAGCATGTGTCCCTCCCACTATGTGTTACTCCCGGTGTGTGTGTGTGTGTGTGTGTGTGTGTGTGTGTGTGTGTGTGTGTGTGTGTGTGTGTGTGTGTGTGTGTGTGTGTCCATCCCTGTATGTGTCTTTCCTAGTCGGTGCGTGTTCTCATTTCCCTGTAGTTATTGTTGTTGTTGTTGTTGTTGTTGTTGTTGTTGTTGTGACAAAACACACCTTCCGGATCGCGCCCCAGCTACGGGTCACGGTCGAGTACTTCCTGTGTTGCTGCTTCTCCACAAACAGACAATAAACTCCGCGATGGCGGGAGGCACGTAGCTCTTAGAAGCCAAAGGTCTAAGATTCATGAAAGGGCCGCGAGGGGTGACCTACCATGACACCGAGCAGTTGTAAGAAGAATTTAAAGAAACTAAGTATAATGGACATCAACAGCAACAACAAAAGATTTACAAAGCTTTCACAGCCACTGAGGTTTTCAGGTTTTTCTTTTTCACTGAGATGATTTTCAACGATCCTCAAGAGCTTGACGGTGGCGGTGCAGGGCGGCCCCCGACAAGGGAGGTAAGGGTGGGGGTACACGCTATAACTGAGCGTGGCCTCGGTGTTAATCTCCGTCGCACTGAACCTTAAACCTGTGGTGGTTCGGGACTGACTAGCCCGGGACGCAGGGACAGTGTGACATCCGGGTTACGCCAGTTTACCTTCCTCAGGTTTCCTCTCTTCTACCCATTAATCGACCAAACCGGAAGATTGCAAAAGCTACTGATATTGTTAGCCAAATCTCTGACATCACCGGGTGTGCTATGGCTTGTGCGTGTGTGTGTGTGTGTGTGTGTGTGTGTGTGTGTGTGTGTGTGTGTGTGTATGTAGGGGGGGTGGGGTCCTCCATCCAGACGGGAGTTACGATCATTTCTCGCTCCTTCCCCCTCCTTCCTTTTCCTCAGCCTCCTTCTTCTCTTCTTTCAAACAGCCCTTTGTCACTGTATTTTTTACAACAAAGGAGACGGCTCAAGGGCAACTTTCTTCCTGAAGGAGGTCTAGTCATTGGCAGAAGGAAATACAGACGAAGTAAGGCTGTTCCAGAGTTTACCAGTGTAAGGGATGAAAGAGTGAAGATGTTGGTTAACTCTTGCATAAGGGGTTTGGAAAGTATAGGGATGAGCTAGAGTAGAAAGTCGAGTGCAGCGGGGCCGCGGGAGGGTGGGGAGGCATGCAGTTAGCAAGTTCAAAAGAGCAGTCAGCATGAAAATATTGATAGAAGATAGAGAGGCAACATGGCGGCGAAATTGAAGAAGTAGAAGACTGTCAGTATGAGAAGAGGAGTTGATGAGACGAAGAGCCTTTGACTCTACTTTGCCCAAGAGAGCTGTGTGAGTGGAGCCCCCCCACACATGTGATGTATACTCCATACGAAGGCGGACAAGGCCCCTGTATATGGACAGCATCTGTGCGGAGGAGAAAACTGGCGGAGACGATACAGAACGCCCAACTTCGAGGAAGCTGATTTAGTGAAAGAGGAGATATGGAGTTTCCAGTTGAGATTTTGAGTTAAGGATAGACCGAAGATGTTTAGTGCAGAAAAGGTGACAGTTGAGTACTGTCGAAGAACAGGGGATGGGTGTTTGGAAGATTGTGTCGAGTGGATAGGTGAAAAAATAGAGTTTTGGAGGCGTTAAAGGACACCAGATTCTTCTTGCCCAAATCGGAAATGATAGTAAGGTCTGAGGGTAAGCGTTCTACAGCCTCCAGCCTGGAATCGTCTAGTTCCTGTTCAGTTGACTTCTATCAAAAGAAGTTGAGTAATGCAGAGTCGAGTCACCGGCGTAAGAATGGACTGGAAAGTTCATTTAGGAAAGAAGATCATTAATGAACAGCAGAAAGAGAGTGGGAGATAGAACAGAGCCCTCAGGAACACCACTGTTGATAGGTTTATAGATGTATAGATGTATAGCTATTTCTCGCCCCTTCTCTCTTCCTTTTGGACAGTATTTTTCACCCCTCCTTCCCTTTACCTTTTTTCTCTTCTACCCTCAGCGAAATTGCCACCTCCACACAGCCACATACAGAGAGACGTCACGCTGCTACAGTCAGGAAGAAGGTTCACACTCTGTATCATAGGATTCAAGAGGCTTTTTGCAGTTACATGTTTTATCATAGTATGAAGCTGGATGATTTGAGTTGACGCCCCAAAACCTTGCAAGAGGCCGGCAGTTTCACATTTATTCCCTACGTAGCATTTGCCATTCTTGCATTGTTTACTTCCATTGGCTGAGTCAGAGACGGAACGGTTATATTAGATCTATAATTCTTGAGGACGAATGTCACGGAAATGAACACAGAGACCACGCGCAGCTTTAGCGTATGTCCTTAACTTCTCCTTTATTATTCTACAGGAGTCATAAAGCCAATTAGCCAAAGGGCATATAAAGCAAGGTCGTTCAATCAAGAGTCGTACACCCGAGCCTTTACGCAAATTTAAGTTCATCCTACGTTTGAGGGTCGTTTAAGGGTCGTTTAATCAAGAGTCATACAGATGAGCCATTACACAAATCAAAGGTCATCAAACGTCTAAGGGTAGCGTTTAAGGGTCGTTTCATCAAGAGTCATGCAGTCGAGCCATTAAGCAAATCTAAGTTCATCAAAGGTTTAAGGGTCAGGGGTCAGCGAGGGGTGAGGTCAGCAGGGGAGGATTTAATGCATCTACGTGAGTTTCCCGCTGCGGCTCCGTCAGCTATCTCATCGCAGGTGCTTGATTCCCTTCGGCCTGTGCGCAGCGAGGTGACTCTCATGGCCAGACTACAAGGTCACCGTGCCCTTCCATGCCACCCAAGCACGCTCCCCCTCTTCTGTTTTGTCCCTTGTCACTTCTCGTCTGTGTCCTCTCTTCGCCGCTAACCTTGTCCTGTTCTCAATTTTTAATCCTTGTACGTGTCCTTCCCTCCCTTTGTTCCTCTTTGCTTGTATTGCTTTCTTCCTTTGTTACTTTCTGCATAACTGTATAACTATTTCTCACCCTTTCTCTGTTCCTTCTGCTTAGTATTTCTTCACCCTCCCATCCCTTCGCCCTTCGCTCTCCTTTCAGTCAATCTTCTGTATGTCTCCCTCTCTGTACATCTCCTTACTTCACTCGCTCCTTCAATCCTCCTTTTGCTCCTTTTATTTTTTCAGCCCGTTTGTCTCTCCCTGCCTGCGTCCCTCCTTCCTTCTGTCTCTCTCTTCTTGTGATCTTGACTTGCTCCATTCTTTCGCCCCTTTTCTCCCAGCATCCCTCCTTCCCTTCTTCGGGATGACGTGCTACAGGTGGTGCTATAGTAATGACAATGCACTTCCCATCGTCATCACAACAGCCACAACATACCACATTACACTACATCACACTACTCAACGCATCTGACCATAAACAACATACTTCCATGCTGATTATTTTTCTAATATTACTACTACTACTACTACTACTTCTACTACTAGTCTACTACTACTACTAGTCTACTACTACTACTACTACTACTACTACTACTACTACTACTACTACTGGAGTTTCGTCTGCTAAAACCACCACTTCCACCACCACCACGACCACCACCATCACACCTTTTTTGATTATAGAATCAAAACCTGACTTGAACACGATTACGAAAAAGCTCCTCTGCCACGATGGAATGAAGACAAACTAAACGAACGGAGACAAGGCAAACCCCGAACGCAGATATCAATAAAAAAATGAAAATAAAACAGAGAAAGCTTGAGACAACTAGACACTTCCTCTGAAAACGAAAATAAACCAATATAAAATGAATATACACATAACAGTTTTTCTCTCTCTACATATGCAAAAAAGAAAGACTAAGATGTAGACACTGGTAAATTCTGGCTCATGTTTGCGTCAGATTCCGTATGAGAGCTCCGGCAGACGGGAAGCGTGCACGATCGGTTCCTGTAGTGCTGCCTGGTTGAAAGTGCTGGGGATGGGGAAAAGGGGGAAGGAGGGGAAGGGGGGAAAGATCGATAAAGTGAAGATATTTGGGAGGTGGGTAATAACCATGAAAACAGGTACAGGTGATTCTCAGAAAGGTGTGGGAAATGAGGGAAACGAAAGGGGGATTTCCAGGGAGGAGTAAAGAAGGGAGGGAGTGACGAGAGGAGGGGAAGGCAGCGAAGGGGGGATTCTGGTTACAAGGGAGAGGACGAAAGGGCAAATGAGAGGTGATGTGAGGACAAAGCGAGGGAGGCAGAGACGAGGAGAGGGATGAAGGGAGAAAGGAAGGAGAGGGAGATATGCAGAGGTGAAAGGAAAGGGACATACAGAGAGTGACAAAAGGAGGAGGAGGATACCAAGAGGAGGGAAGAAAAAGCCAAGAGAGGGATAAAAAAAGGAAGAGAGGGATGAAGGGGAAGGGGAGGCAGAGACGAGGAAAGGGAGGAGTGGGAAAAGGTGGGAAAAGAGGAAGAATGGGGGTGGTGTGTGTGTGTGTGTGTGTGTGTGTGTGTGTGTGTGTGTGTGTGTATGTGTGTGTGTGTGTGTGTGTGTGTGTGTGTGTGTGTGTGCAAAAGTCCTGTGCGGTGCGTTACCGGCCTTGGCAGTCTGTCGCGATAAGATAACGGGGCTTTATAAAGGCTGGCGGTGGGAGTGGCCGGGTCAAAGCTTCGCCTCCTCCACCATGTCGCTGCTCCGGTCACTCCTGTCCCTGGTGGTCTGCGCCGCGCCTCTCTGGGCGGCGGAGTGGCCCTGCCCGGAAGAAGGTGCTATTTACCCCTGTATATGCACCGCTTCCGCAAGTTTTGAAATAACCATGGACTGCTCCAACGTCGAGGACAGTACAAGGCTGACAGAAATATTCCAGACGCCGTTCGCCTTCAATGACTTTGAGCGACTCATCATCGATCCCTTAACCCCTGTCAGTACCTTGTACGATCTGCCTGCTGGAGTGTTCGGTCCAGTGAGCTTCAAGGAGATTGACGTTATGAACACGTTGATCGAGACGGTGGAGGAAGAGGCGATCGTCAACTCCCACAACACGCTGGTGCGCCTTAACATGAGAGGAAACAAGATCAGAGAGTTCCCCTTCGAGACGCTGGACCTGTACGTGTGGCTGAAAGAGCTCAACTTGGCGAACAACCAGCTTTTGGGGGTCATGCCGGACATCGTGACGGAAGCTCTCACCACCCTGGACTTATCCGGCAACACGGGCTTCATACTCACCGAGACGGTCTTCACAGGCTCTCCCCATCTGGAGGTGCTGCGCCTCAACAACATGGCTCTGGGCGACACGACGCCGCCCAACGTGTTCCTCGACCTCAGTAACCTCAAGACGCTGTACCTGCAGAACAACGACATCCCGGGGACCCTCATCGAGGACTTCATCAACACGCTGTCTCAGCCGCTCCTCGCCGTGTACTTGGACGGGAACTCCCTCTCCCAGATCCACCCGCTTTCCGTAACGGGTGAGTGTGGCGCCAGGCCCTGCACCTCTCGGCTGTGCCAGGCCATGACCTCGACAGGCAGCTGCTGTGCAGGGTCACGGGTCACTGAAGGAAGACGTTTCCCCCTAACCATTTCTGACACAATAGTCCGGACTAAAGTCATGCAATGTTACTTAACTCTCTTCTTCCCTCCCTCTCTACTGGCATCATCTCAGCCCTTCCTCCAGCACAGTCTAGGTCCCTTACACTCCCCTTCTTGCAGGATTGAGCGACAGCGGGATCATCTCCTTCACCAACAACCAGATCGAGTACTTGACGCAGGGGAATTGGGGAGAACTCGTGTCTCGGCTCACCCGTTACGACGCCATCGACATGAGACGTGAGTTGTTGAAATATTATTATCATTATTATTATAATTTTTATTGTTATTACTATTATTATTATTATTATTATTATTATTATTATTATTATTATTATTATTATCATTATTTTTCTTTATTTTTATTTTATTATCATCATCATCAGTAGTAGTAGTAGTAGTAGTAGTAGTAGTAGTAGTAGCAGTAGAGTCTACTTCTTCCTCTTCTTAATTGTATTCTTTGTATAATCATTGTCAGTAGCAGCAGCAGCAGCTGTAGCGGTATAAAGTAGCAGTACTGTTGCATCACGCAGTGGAGCAGTACAGAGCGAAGGAGGTGGCCGGCAAGGTTGAAACAAGTGTCCTTTTCCTCCCGCAGACAACCCGCTGGTGTGTGGCTGTGACGTGTATTGGCTGCTTCTAGACTCGTCAGCCATGAGGGTCTTCAACAGTCTGACCACGTGTAGCGGGGGGAACCTGATGACGGACCTTCCCAAGCCGTGGTTCGACGACCACTGCGCTACCCTATAGTTTCTAATACATTTAAACGTGTCCGTGAAGTGTTTCCTTGTCCTCTTTCATTCTCTTTGGCTTTGATCTTCAGGAGTTTCCGTAATATATATTGTTCAAATAAAGCTGTGTGAGTGATTAATGTTCCTGCTGAGATGCCCACACACTCCTCGGCAAAAGTTTCCGTCTGTGTCCATCGAAAACCATCCATCGTTCCTTAGCCTGCGTGGGTACAAACGTTCACTCCACCAGTCACAGCAATAGGGGCTGCTCTTACCCTTTCAAGCACAGCCTAAAACCTCTCAGATCTTGCCTGTCTCTCTGATCTTTTCATATGAACTATTTCAACCTTTCTCTTCTCAATGTTGGGATTGTCCTTACAAATAGGGATATCAACTAGTGAAAGGTCATGAGTAACCTAACCCTCGTATATACACACGGGTCATGCAGATAAGGGTCGTGTAAGTCATACGTCGAGTCATTCAAGTCACTGAACCAATAAGGAGCGGTTGCAGGTAAGGGTAGCGCTGTCAGGACCCAGAAAACGAACAAACAAGAGGAATAGCCATAACAGTACAGAGTAAACATCTCATAGGACAAATACTAACAAAGAGGGAAACAACGAGGGTTAAGGAAAACAGATACCCAGACTCAGATACAGAAAACAGATACCCAGTAGGCGTGGTCAGAAAGTGTGAACAACCATTGAAAAAGACTCTGACCCGTGACGTCAGTCGTGGCGACATGTTATGAGCCAATAATTTAACAGAAAAATCACTGTGGGAGTGTCTTAAGACTGACTCACGAATAGCAGGAAAAGTAAAACAATACAACATAATGAGCGAGCAGATGGGTGTGACAGGAAGTATTGGCCATTGGTTATGTAGAAAATTAAGGGCGTGTCAAGGATGTAAGTCCGCCTAAAGCAAAGAAAAATGTGGCCTACAAATCAGTGGAATAGGTAGACCGAGCTTGGTTCTCGCCTCAAGCAGACCTGCTACTCACTCAGCCGAGAATGGCTGTTGTGATCTTAATCGTGAGTAGAAATTCGAGAATCTAAGGGAAACCGACTGTATTGTCCTGGAAATTATAATGTAGGAGATTTGAAGTAGGATTGTGAGTGGGACAGGATTGTGATTATTTGTTTGCGATGTAAAGCAAAGGTAAAACCACTGGGTGTGGTATTTGGTGCTTCCGTGACTTGTAGTAGATTATACTATAGGAATGTGTAGTAGGATTTTGTGAAGAGAGTACATAATGATTGTGATGTAAGCAGAGAGATACAAACCACTGCTTGTGGAACGACGAGTGTTATTATTATTGGCAACAACTGAGCACATATTGTAGTATTATGTTTAAGACATGTAGTTTGTCATATGTTGCATCCATTGCTGAATATGCCAGTGTTATGATCGTCTGAGCATAGAATATTGCGTAAGGCAATTACTTTCATTTAATTTTAAATAAATGTATATTTTCTTTTTCCCTTGTTTATCCCCGAACTCCAGTCTCCAATAACAACTTAAGCCGGATCACGCTACCAGGGATACGAGACGGTGAGATCATATATGGAGTAATTAATGAGTGATAAAAGAGTTGATTTAATACAAGAAAAGAAGGGTCTAAAACTGGCGGCAGCGGTATAGGGATAAATAGGGACATATGCTTACAGTGCTTTTGTTTAATTTACTCTGACGAGAAAACGCCTCTTATTTTCATTAAGCTTTGCTCGTTTTAAGTGGCGGAAATAATAGTGACGATTTAATTATATAATTAATGGTTCTTCCGGAGGACATGGACTTTGACGATATGGTAATGGAAACTCTGGCCAACCACTGTTGTTCTGTAGTGCAATGGGTAGCACACGCGACTCAACCCAGAATTCATGAGTTCCATCCCGGGCGGAGTGGAGAGGGATGGGCAGTCTCTCTCCACCGGCGCCGTGATCCACTCCTCAGTGAGAGGGTGTCAGGTGACAGGCAGCGGCAGCGTCCCGCCTCCCAGGTTTGTTTGTTTTAGGATTGTTACCCCAAAGCTGGAGGGGAGCACGGGGCTCTACGCCTCACAGGGTGGTAGTGTGCCGCGGCGGGCATGCAGCCATAGAGTGATTTTATAAAAGCCTAACCCGCGTCCCCCAGGTGGGAAGTGTAGAGTGTGATCTAGAAAAAATGTGAAATACTAAGAAAAGTGTGAGGTATGGATAAAAAGTCAAGAATGAAAAAAAAAAATTAAGCATGTGGACAATAGTGTGAAGTATTAAAATAAATGTGTGAAGTAAGAGAATCAGAGGAAGAGGAGGCCAGGGTAGGTGCCCCCCTCAGTTATCTACTACAAATAATAAATAAATAAATAAATAAATATGCACACTTGCAGTGGAAAAAACGGAAAATGAGCGAAGAACAAAACAGGGAGTAACCTTTAATATAATAAGATGAAGGCTATAACGAACAGGGAGTAACCTTTAATATAATAAGATGAAGGCTATAACGAACAGGGAGTAACCTTTAATATAATAAGATGAAGGCTATAACGAACAGGGAGTAACCTTTAATATAATAAGATGAAGGCTATAACGAACAGGGAGTAACCTTTAATATAATAAGATGAAGGCCATAACGAAGAAGGGAGTAACCTTTAATATAATAAGATGAAGGCTATAACGAACAGGGAGTAACCTTTAATATAATAAGATGAAGGCTATAACGAACAGGGAGTAACCTTTAATATAATAAGATGAAGGCTATAACGAACAGGGAGTAACCTTTAATATAATAAGATGAAGGCTATAACGAACAGGAGTAACCTTTAATATAATAAGATGAAGGCTATAACGAACAGGGAGTAACCTTTAATATAATAAGATGAAGGCTATAACGAACAGGAGTAACCTTTAATATAATAAGATGAAGGCCATAACGAAGAAGGAGTAACCTTTAATATAATCAGATGAAGGCTATAACGAATAAGGGAGTAACCTTTAATATAATAAGATGAAGGCTATAACGAATAAGGGAGTAACCTTTAATATAATAAATGAAGGCTATAACGAACAAGGGAGTAACCGCCTCACTTAAATATAAGGAAAAGAAGGCTATAACGAACAAGGGAGTAACCGCCTCACTTAAATATAAGGAAAAGAAGGCTATAACGAACAAGGGAGTAACCGCCTCACTTAAATATAAGGAAAAGAAGGCTATAACGAACAAGGGTAACCGCCTCACTTAAATATAAGGAAAAGAAGGCTATAACGAACAAGGAGTAACCGCCTCACTTAAATATAAGGAAAAGAAGGCTATAACGAACAAGGGTGACCTTAAAAATAATGAAAGGAAGGCTATAATTAACATAACTCAAGAGTAACTTTGTTAGGCAGATCCTTTTCACTACCATGATAACACATATGCAAAAGTGGCAGCGCTCCTAGAAACAGGAGCGTGTGAGTTTTTAACGGATGAATTTATTAAAGAATTAGGGCTCGCAGTAAATGAATGTGAAGCGAAACCCGTGAATATTGTCTCTGTGCAAAGATACCATATTGAAAATGACGGTAAAAGACAAGTTAATATGGAAGAAAAAAGTAGTTTCAAGACTTATTGATAACACGCGATGTAGATTTGCCGACTCATATTATGTTGAGTACTGATTTGTCGTGTAGCACGAGATTATTTTGAAAACATTGCAACTAAATGAGGAACAAAAGAACGAAGCTTAAAACTGATAATAGAAGGGGAAACCATACAATTATGCCAGGAAAAATATGTCTTATATCTAGAGGTGAAGGATCTTAGCTAAATGTAGATGGCAATGAAGAAGGTCTTACTGAAAATAAGGCCGTACGTTGCCAAGCAGCGGAACCTTTGCAACTGCATGCATCGGTGGCAGGTTACATAACGCTAGTGACGCAACTACGGGCAAGTGAAGCTTTATTTGAGCCTTGTGTTAGCACTCCTCAGGCTAGAGTCTTGTGCTCAGGGATAGTTAAGTTAACCCCTTCACCTGACAATCAAAGATCTTATGTCATTGTGCCGTATTTGAATATTGAAAGTGTGTGTAAAGATAGATGATAATACAACGTTAGGATTTGTGAAGCCTGTCACTCATGAGCAATACGCTGATCTGCCACAAGTATCTAGTGTACAGACCGCTGACACAGTTAAGACAGACTTGAAGCCCGCAGAGCTTGAAGTAAGGAAGAAAAGCCTCTATCAAATTGTTGACGCTAAATTCCTAAGTGAAGAAAAAGAATCAGGTCTTAAAGTCCTTAATAGATAAATATATAACAGTGTTTTCCACAGAACAAGAACCATTAACAGTAACGCCCTATTTTTTTAAGCACCATCAAGCAAAACACTGATGAAGTAGTGTACAGGCGTTCATATAACATTCCTATCAGTTATCATGACAGAGTAAATGAACAACTTATATCGCTCCAGCAACAGGGTGTGATTCGCCCTTCGCGATCACCCTATAATGCCCCACTTATCCCAGTGCCAAAAAAAGATGGAGTACTACGACTTTGTCTGGACTTCCGGGCACTTAATAAAACACTACGGGACGACCGGTACCCACTCCCTAATATAACTACCATACTCAATCAATTGGGAGATAGTAAGTTTTTTTTCTTCATGCCTAGACTTGAAACAGGGTTACTATCAAATCCCCCTAGATGAAATCAGCAGAGAGAAGACGCCATTTTCTTCTCCAGCAGGACATTGGGAATTTACTTCCCTCCCCTTTAAAACAGCCCCGTCCTGCTTCAAGAAAATAATAAACACTGTCCTTACAGGACTATTAGGTAACAAGGTTCAGGTGTACCTTGGTGACATTATTATCCTGGGCGATATATTTTCTAATCACGCAGATAACTTAAAACAAATTCTGGATCGCTTAAAGGAAGCCAAAACTGACTCTTAAGATGGAGAAGTGTAACTTTTTTAAGGACAAAGTAATTACCTGGGCCATGCCATCAGCTCAGAGGGAATAAGACCTCAATCTAGCAAGCTGGAGGCCATAAAAAACGTCCCGGCCCCCCAAACTGTTCATGATTTACAGTCATTTCTTGGATTGACTAATTATTATCGCAAATTTATTGCAAATTATTCACAAATTGTTGCTCCTTTTCTAAAGATTTACAAAGGGAAGAAAGGTACACTAAAAAAAAAAAAAAAAAATAAATAAATAAATAAATAAATAAATAAATAAATAAATAAAACTCCACTCATATGGACGAATGAAACAAAAATGCGTTCTCAACCCTTAAGGATAGAATGCTTGGTACAGTCACAGTACGCGTCCTACTACAATACTGGTGGAGTATTGCAATAACAGGATAATGATGATAAACTAAGACCTGTATCTTTTTTTGTGAGAAATTGAATACGGCAAAACAGCGGAACAGTATAGTTGAACGAGAGGCTTTAACTGTAATTTATGGGTTACACGTAAACCGCCCATTAATACTGGGTTACCCTGTTGAGATCCACACGGATCACAGACCTTTAGTATGGCTGTTACAGGTAGCTAGTCCCAACGGCAGGATAGCTAGATGGCAGACTCTCATGACTGAGTATGGTTTCACAATCAATCATTTGCCTGGCAAGGAAAATATAGTAGCAGATTTTTTTTTATCAAGGATGAAGGCTCACAGGACACTGAGATTGAATTAGAAGGACACGCGCGATAATGTTTGTGGATGGGGAACAACAAAAACCGTGGAACACGTGGATAATGAGGGGCAAGGTATTGCACTAGTGCAGAAAAAGAAACAGGCGCCGAAAAATGAGAAAATAAAATATATGATATGTAAGGACCTGAATAGTGAGTGTATTGGCCACACATTTGACTGGAGTATTCAGGAGATTAGTGAGCTGCGTGATGAGCAGCCAGCATATAAGTATGCTAAAAGAAGGAAGCCCCATGAATGAAAATTGAGCAAAGACTCAGAGAAAAAGGCATAATGTGAGATGCCGCCCCTGTTAGAGGTACAGGTGGAAAATGTGTTATATTGTGTTGAAGATGGGCATAATGTGAGATGCCGCCCCTGTTAGAGGTACAGGTGGAAAATGTGTTATATTGTGTTGAAGATGGGCATAATGTGAGATGCCGCCCCTGTTAGAGGTACAGGTGGAAAATGTGTTATATTGTGTTGAAGATGGGCATAATGTGAGATGCCGCCCCTGTCAGAGTTACAGGTGGAAATAAATGATGTGTTTTAGTGAATCCGTACGGAGAAGCCACTAAGGTGGTGATTCTACCCCCCAAGTATTTCCAAGGCGATAACTCTGGCTCATTCGTCGCCACTGCAGGGCACGGAGGAACCAAAGTTACGTTATGTCGGTGTAGAAAGTTCGCTTTCTGGACTGGACTGAAACGGGATGTAGAAAATTATGTAAGGAAGTGCGTCATGGTAGTCGTTTTAAAAGTGAGTTGGGAACTTGCACCCTGCTCCTTGGCGGCAATATCCAGACGTCACCGCTCCTTTAGAAGAATACACATGGACCTTGTGGGTCCCATGGGTGTATCGGACAATGGGGTTCGATACGTAATGCCCATAGTTGATGTTTTTAAAAGGTATTTGATTACAGTACCCTTACGGAGTAAGGAAGCCCGCGAAATGGCAAGGGCGTTGTACGTGGATGTTGTTTGTGTACACGGTGTTCCTCAGACAGTTGTTACAGATCAAGGTTCAGAGTTCGCTAATTCCGTGATGCAGGAGATAAATTAGAAGCTACCTGTGCGACACGCGAATAACGGCTTACCATACAAATGGAAATGGAATAATAAAGCGCGCAAATTATAATGTTGTTAACATTTTGAGGAGAATGTTCTAGGAAATGTGTCCGTTTGGGATATAATGCTACTTATAGACATCTTGGCCTATAATGCTGCGTATTATCGCACCATAAAGGAGTCCCTATTTTATCGAGAGAGACAGAGAGGATTTTTAGAGATCCTCCTGTACCCTACACTATGTTAGAAAAAAAAAAAAAATCAGCAGCCCTAGTATGATATTGACTCCTATGAAGAGGAAATGGTTGTAATTGCAAGGAAAGTTTATGATATTTACTCCTATGAAGAGGAAATGGATGTAATGCAAGGAAAGTTTATGATATTTACTCCTATGAAGAGGAAATGGATGTAATGCAAGGAAAGTTTATGATATTTACTCCTATGAAGAGGAAATGGCTGCAGTTGCAAAGAAAGTTTATGATAGATGCCAGGTTTACATTGAAAAAAGTAGAGAAAAAATAGAAAAGTAATACAAAGCTACAAAATCAAAACTATCAACGTTGGAGACAGTGTTCCTCAAACGAAACCACAAAGAAAAGTAAATAAAAAGTTGCAACCTATTTTTGATGAACCCTACAGGGTAATAGAGAAGATCAGTGATATAATGGTAAAAATTAGGAACCTCAGGACTAGTAAGGTTTCAACGGTCCCCACAGATAGAGTAAAAATCCTTCATGAAGACTGCATCGATGTGCAGCAATGTCCAACGGTTAGGCGAGCATACCCTTTAAATCCAGAGACAGACACTGATCTATTCTTTGCATTGCTCAACCCTGAAATCGCTGAGAAAAATTCTACCGAAAATGATAACTCGTAGCAGAGATGTGACTGCTACTCATGACACATTAAATAGTGTTCGTTCTACACCAGCAATAAACAACTGATGCACAGGCCCTACCTTCTCAGGTTACTCCCAAACTCTCAGAACCACCTCGGCATAGATAAAGCCTTCGCTCTTCGACGGTACAAGAGTTGCCTAATGTAGTGTCAAAACTAATACGATATAAAACAGGAATAATGTATAAGGATGAAAATGCAATAATTGAGCGGAAATATGACGAAATAAACCACAGATTGATTTGATTCTTTCGGTGTACGACTCAATGACACAACAGGAGTCCCCAACACGTGCTGGCCAAAGTTTCACACCAACATACTATCTATATTATAGTCCTCACAGACAGAGACTATAGTACCGTTTAGCCTCACAGAAGATGTTTTAGCTGCATTATATAAAGCACGGATTTTAACTGCTTCGTTACTTGAAATGTTATTCAAATGTCACCTGAGTATCCAGCTGTAAAAGCAATAAAATACACACTCTTTAATTTTGAAAACGAATTCAATTCATTGTTGCATCATCTAAGAAAAGTTTTAGGCTATGTGATGACTACTATTCAAAACAAGCTGCATGCTTCTATGAATTATAGAAAAAAAAAAAAACGGGAAATAATTTTTTTGAGGATCCATGTCTAATAACCTGTTTGGTACCGCGACCCAGGCTCAAGTTGATGCTATTCATGAAAAAATAGAGGACTAGAGTCATTAACTGAGAAAGATTTTATATAGTTAAATGTTTATTATGGAAAACTCAACATCATTAAGTAATATGCATGCCATGCAATCTGCCTTTAACAGGCTATATTCAGCTGTAGATGTATTGAACCAAGTTGTGCGCCATTTTAGTATAGACTATGGCATTAGGAAGAAAAAAGCTCCTACAAGAATTGTTATATTTTGACTTAGCATTGAGACACATAAGACCAGGTATACAAGATTTATATTTGAGTCTGCAGGCTCCCCTGCAAACATACATAACTCCAACCATTATGTGAAACAAACAGTTGTTCAGTACATTAAAGGAAGCCTAGGATCGGCCTCCAGGTCTTTTGTGCCTTGCAGTTCTTGATTTTTAGCTCTATATAGGATGTAATAACTGTCCTCCAGGACAACGGCTTTGCACGATTCTCGTAATTTCTATTTCACCAAACCTTTGCGAGGAGATCCGATTGACACCTTTGATGTCTTTCGAATCGACTCCCTTCCATTTTCTGTGCAGAATAGCACTTACTTTCTTATGTATAGTGTTGATTCAAGATGTATTGCCTTCAGTGAGAATAGGAAAATATATTTTATGCTTTCTAGTATAACACACTGTAACAAGAATAACCATATGTTAGTTTGTCCTCCCACCATGAGGCTAGTGACGCAGCCTCTTGTGAATCGGCTGCTTTCTTGAAACATGAGTCAGTGATCAACCTCTGCCACACAATAATCTTGAAAACATTTCCCCCTATGTTTATAAAAGGTCCTGGCTACTGGACCCGTTCACTTGCCTCCCCCATCACTCTGACACTCACATGCCCTACCCATCCTGTAAACAGACATACTGTCAGCCTGACGGATAATGGGATATTGATGCTTCGGCAAGGTTCTCTTCGCAGTGCTGAGTCCATCCCCCTACAGGAGCTAACAGCTGGCTTGCAGCCCCTAAATTCTGTGGTCGAGCTGGATCAGCCCTTTCAACCTGTAATCCATTGGTGGATTGCCTTCGCCATGTCGTGATCCTGGTTCTTCTGCTGGTGACGTCTGCCGTGGGGTATTCCTATGTCCTGCGCTATGCACGACACTGCCTACTTCAGACTCAAGCCAAGTGCAGACATTGCAAGGCGTATCTTCTCCACCAACACCTGTGAGATCTCAGGGGCGAGATCTTTCGGAAGGGGAAGTATGTCAGGACCCAGAAAACGAACAAACAAGAGGAATAGCCATAACAGTACAGAGTAAACATCTCATAGGACAAATACTAACAAAGAGGGAAACAACGAGGGTTAAGGAAAACAGATACCCAGACTCAGATACAGAAAACAGATACCCAGTAGGCGTGGTCAGAAAGTGTGAACAACCATTGAAAAAGACTCTGACCCGTGACGTCAGTCGTGGCGACATGTTATGAGCCAATAATTTAACAGAAAAATCACTGTGGGAGTGTCTTAAGACTGACTCACGAATAGCAGGAAAAGTAAAACAATACAACATAATGAGCGAGCAGATGGGTGTGACAGGAAGTATTGGCCATTGGTTATGTAGAAAATTAAGGGCGTGTCAAGGATGTAAGTCCGCCTAAAGCAAAGAAAAATGTGGCCTACAAATCAGTGGAATAGGTAGACCGAGCTTGGTTCTCGCCTCAAGCAGACCTGCTACTCACTCAGCCGAGAATGGCTGTTGTGATCTTAATCGTGAGTAGAAATTCGAGAATCTAAGGGAAACCGACTGTATTGTCCTGGAGATTATAATGTAGGAGATTTGAAGTAGGATTGTGAGTGGGACAGGATTGTGATTATTTGTTTGCGATGTAAAGCAAAGGTAAAACCACTGGGTGTGGTATTTGGTGCTTCCGTGACTTGTAGTAGATTATACTATAGGAATGTGTAGTAGGATTTTGTGAAGAGAGTACATAATGATTGTGATGTAAGCAGAGAGATACAAACCACTGCTTGTGGAACGACGAGTGTTATTATTATTGGCAACAACTGAGCACATATTGTAGTATTATGTTTAAGACATGTAGTTTGTCATATGTTGCATCCATTGCTGAATATGCCAGTGTTATGATCGTCTGAGCATATAATATTGCGTAAGGCAATTACTTTCATTTAATTTTAAATAAATGTATATTTTCTTTTTCCCTTGTTTATCCCCGAACTCCAGTCTCCAATAACAACTTAAGCCGGATCACGCTACCAGGGATACGAGACGGTGAGATCATTTATGGAGTAATTAATGAGTGATAAAAGAGTTGATTTAATACAAGAAAAGAAGGGTCTAAAAGCGCACATCCAAAGGAGGTTAGCACTAAAGTCACACAGTCAAGCCAACAAGCAAAGGATCATTACATGCCTAAGGGTCGTAGATATACAGGTCGTACATCCGGGGGTCGTACAGCCATGGGTCAGCGAACACAACGCAAGCACGTTAGTGTCCCGCCGCGGCCCCGTCAGCTATCTCGTCGCAGGTGCCTGGTTCCCTTCGGCTTGTGCCCGGCGGTGACGCTCACGTCCACACAAGGCTGCCACGTCCCTTCATGCCCCCGTCCATGGCCCCTTTAATGCAACCGTCCACTCCACCTTCTCGGCCACTTCCACGCCCCTCTGTTACTACGTGCCCTTCTCGGGTCCACCGTGCCCCTTTCTTGCCCCTTATCCACTCCCCTTTCTGCATGTGTCCCCTCCTTTCTGTGTCCTTCCCTCCCTGTACGTCTCTTTTCGGCCCTGCACGAGCCCTTACCACCCTGTTGTCCCTCCTTGAATGCTTTCCTCAACGATTGTGTTAGGCCCAGCATGTGTCCCTCCTACTATGTGTTACTCCCGGTGTGTGTGTGTGTGTGTGTGTGTGTGTGTGTGTGTGTGTGTGTGTGTGTGTGTGTGTGTGTGTGTGTGTGTGTGTGTGTGTGTGTGTGTGTGTGTGTGTGTGTGTGTGTGTGTGTGTGTGTGTGTGTGTGTGTGTGTGTGTGTCCATCCCTGTATGTGTCTTTCCTAGTCGGTGCGTGTTCTCATTTCCCTGTAGTTATTGTTGTTGTTGTTGTGACAAAACACACCTTCCGGGTTGCGCCCCAGCTACGGGTCACGGTCGAGTACTTCCTGTGTTGCTGCTTCTCCACAAACAGACAATACATACCGTGATGGCGGGAGGCACGTAGCTCTTAGAAGCCAAAGGTCTAAGATTCATGAAAGGGCCGCGAGGGGTGACCTACCATGACACCGAGCAGTTGTAAGAAGAATTTAGAGAAATTAAGTATAATGGACATCAACAACAACAACAAAAGATTTACAAAGCTTTCACAGCCACTGAGGTTTTCATGTTTTTCTTTTTCACTGAGATGAGTTTCAACGATCCTCAGGAGCTTGACGGTGGCGGTGCAGGGCGGCCCCCGACAAGGGAGGTAAGGGTGGGGGCAAACGCTATAACTGAGCGTGGCCTCGGTGTTAATCTCCGTCGCACTGAACCTTAAACCTGTGGTGGTTCGGGACTGACTAGCCCGGGACGCAGGGACAGTGTGACATCCGGGTTACGCCAGTTTACCTTCCTCAGGTTTCCTCTCTTCTACCCATTAATCGACCAAACCGGAAGGTTACAAAAGCTACTGATATTGTTAGCCAAATCTCTGACATCATCGGGTGTGCTATGGCTTGTGCGTGTGTGTGTGTGTGTGTGTGTGTGTGTGTGTGTGTGTGTGTGTGTGTGTGTGTGTGTGTGTGTGTGTGTGTGTGTGTGTAGTGGGGGGGGGTTTCCATCCAGACGGGAGTTACGATTATTTCTCGCTCCTTCCCCCTCCTTCCTTTTCCTCAGCCTCCTTCTTCTCTTCTTTCAAACAGCCCTTTGTCACTGTATTTTTTACAACAAAGGAGACGGCTCAAGGGCAACTTTCTTCTTGAAGGAGGTCTAGTCATTGGCAGAAGGAAATACAGACGAAGTAAGGCTGTTCCAGAGTTTACCAGTGTAAGGGATGAAAGAGTGAAGATGTTGGTTAACTCTTGCATAAGGGGTTTGGAAAGTATAGGGATGAGCTAGAGTAGAAAGTCGAGTGCAGCGGGGCCGCGGGAGGGTGGGGTGGCATGCAGTTAGCAAGTTCAAAAGAGCAGTCAGCATGAAAATATTGATAGAAGATAGAGAGGCAACATGGCGGCGAAATTGAAGAAGTAGAAGACTGTCAGTATGAGAAGAGGAGTTGATGAGACGAAGAGCCTTTGACTCTACTTTGCCCAAGAGAGCTGTGTGATGCATACTCCATACAAAGGCGGACAAGGCCCCTGTATATGGGCAGCATCTGTGCGCAGGGAGAAAACTGGCGGAGACGATACAGATCGCCCAACTTCGAGGAAGCTGATTTAGTGAAAGAGGAGATATGGAGTTTCCAGTTGAGATTTTGAGTTAAGGATAGACCGAAGATGTTTAGTGCAAGAGAAGGTGACAGTTGAGCATTGTCGAAGAACAGGGGATGGGTGTTGGGAAGATTGTGTCGAGTGGATAGGTGAAAAAATAGAGTTTTGGAGGCGTTAAAGGACACCAGATTCTTCTTGCCCAAATCGGAAATAATAGTAAGGTCTGAGGGTAAGCGTTCTACAGCCTCTAGCCTGGAATCGTCTAGTTCCTGTTCAGTTGACTTCTATCAAAAGAAGTTGAGTAATGCAGAGTCGAGTCACCGGCGTAAGAATAGACTGGAAAGTTCATTTAGGAAAGAAGATCATTAATGAACAGCAGCAAGAGAGTGGGAGATAGAACAGAGCCCTGAGGAACACCACTGTTGATGGGTTTATAGATGTATAGATGTTTAACTATTTTTCGCCCTTCTCTTCCTTTTGCACAGTATATTTTCACCCCTCCTTCCCTTTACCTTTTTCTCTTCTACCCTCAGCAGAATTGCCACCTCCACACCCACATACAGAGAGACGTCACGCTGAGGTCAGCGGGGAGGATTTAATGCGTCTACGTGAGTCTCCGGCTGCGGCTCCGTCAGCTGTCTCATTGCAGGTGCTTGATTCCTTCGGCCTGTGCGGAGCGAGGTGATTCTGATGGTCAGACTACAAGGTCACCGTGCCCTTCCATGCCACCCAAACACGCTCCCCTCTTCTGTTTTGTCCCTTGTCACTCCCCGTCTGTGTCCTTCTCTCTTCGCCGCTAACCTTGTCCTGTTCTTAATTTTCAATCCTCGTACGTGTCCTTCCCTCCCTTTGTTCCTCTTTGTTTGTATTCCTTTCTTCCTTTGTCACTTTCTGCATAACTGTATAACTATTTCTCACCCTTTCTCTGTTCCTTCTGCTTAGTATTTCTTCACCCTCCCATCCCTTCGCCCTTCGCTCTCCTCTCAGTCAATCTTCTGTATGTCTCCCTCTCTGTACATCTCCTTACTTCACTCGCTCCTTCAATCCTCATTTTGCTCCTTCTATTTTTTCAGCCCGTTTGTCTCTCCCTGCCTGCGTCCCTCCTTCCTTCTGTCTCTCTCTTCTTGTGATCTTGACTTGCTCCATTCTTTCGCCCCTTTTCTCCCAGCATCCCTCCTTCCCTTCTTCGGGATGACGTGCTACAGGTGGTGCTATAGTAATGACAATGCACTTCCCATGGTCATCACAGCAGCCACAACATACCACATTACACTACATCACACTACTCAACGCATCTGACCATAAACAACATACTCCCATACCGATTATTTTTCTACTACTACTACTACTACTACTACTACTAGTCTACTACTACTACTACTAGTCTACTACTACTAATACTACTACTACTACTACTACTACTACTACTACTACTACTACTACTACTACTACTACTACTGGAGTTTCGTCTGCTAAAACCACCACTACCACCACCACCACGACCACCACCATCACACCTTTTTTGATTATAGAAACAAAACCTGACTTGAACACGATTACGAAGAAGCTCCTCTACCGCGATGAAGGAGTGGAGACAAACTAAACGAACGGAGACAAGGCAAACCCCGAACGCAGATATCAATAAGAAAATGAAAATAAAGCAGAGAAAGCTTGAGACAACTGGACACTTCCTCTGAAAACGAAAATAAACCAATATAAAATGAATATACACATAACAGTTTTTCTCTCTCTACATATGCAAAAAAGAAAGACTAAGATGTAGACACTGGTAAATTCTGGCTCATGTTTGCGTCAGATTCCGTATGAGAGCTCCGGCAGACGGGTAGTGTGCACGATCGGTTCCTGTAGTGCTGCCTGGTTGAAAGTGCTGGGGATGGGGAAAAGGGGGAAGGAGGGGAAGGGGGGAAAGATCGATAAAGTGGAGATATTTGGGAGGTGGGTAATAACCATGAAAACAGGTACAGGTGATTCTCGGAAAGGTGTGGGAAATGAGGGAAACGAAAGGGGGATTTCCACGGAGGAGGAAGGAAGGGAGGGAGTGACGAGAGGAGGGGAAGGGGGGATTCTGGTTACAAGGGAGAGGACGAAAGGGCAAATGAGAGGTGATGTGAGGACAAAGCGAGGGAGGATGACACGAGGAGAGGGATGAAGGGAGGAAGGAAGGAGAGGGAGATATGCAGAGGTGAAAGGAAAGGGACATACAGAGAGTGACAAAAGGAGGAGGATACCAAGAGGAGGGAAGAAAAAGTCAAGAGAGGGATAAAGAAAGGAAGAGAGGGATGAAGTGGCAGGGGAGGCAGAGACGAGGAAAGGGAGGAGTGGGAAAAGGTGGGAAAAGAGGAAGAATGGGGGTGGTCTGTGTGTGTGTGTGTGTGTGTGTGTGTGTGTGTGTGTGTGTGTGTGTGTGTGTGTGTGTGTGTGCAAAAGTACTGTGCGGTGCGTCGCCGGCCTTGGCAGTCTGTCGCGATAAGATAACGGGGCTTTATAAAGGCTGGCGGTGGGAGTGGCCGGGTCAAAGCTTCGCCTCCTCCACCATGTCGCTGCTCCGGTCACTCCTGTCCCTGGTGGTCTGCGCCGCGCCTCTCTGGGCGGCGGATTGGCCGTGCCCGGAAGACGGTGATATTTATCCCTGCATATGCACCGTTTCCGCAAGTTTTGAAATAACCATGGACTGCTCCAACGTCGAGAACAGTACAAGGCTGACATAAATATTCCAGACGCCGTTCGCCTTCAATGACTTTCAGCGACTCATCATCGATCCCTTAACCCCTGTCAGTACCCTGTACGATCTGCCTGCTGGAGTGTTCGGTCCAGTGAGCTTCAAGGAAATTGACATCACCAACACGTTGATCCACACAGTGGACGAAGAGGCGCTCGTCAACTCCCACAACACGCTGTTGCATCTTAACTTGGCAAGAAACCGGATCAGTTGGTTCCCCTTCGAGACGCTGGAACTGTACTTGCAACTGCAAGAGCTCGACTTGTCGTTCAACCAGTTTGCGGGAGTCACGCCGGACTTCGTGATGAAAGCTCTCATCTCCCTGGACTTATCCGGCAACACGGGCATCACTCTCACCGAGACGGTCTTCGAAGGCTCTAACAAGCTGCAGGTGCTGCGCCTCAACAACATGGCTCTGGGCGACACGACGCCTCCCAACGTGTTCTACAAGCTCAGTAACCTGAGGACGCTGTACCTGCAGAACAACGGCATCCCGGGGACCCTCATCGAGGACTTCATCAGCACGCTGTCTCAGCCGCTCACCGCCGTGTACTTAGACGGGAACTCCCTCTCCCAGATCCACCCGCTTTCCGTAACGGGTGAGTGTGGCGCCAGGCCGTGCACCTCTCGGCTGTGCCGGGCCATGACCTCGACAGGCAGCTGCTGTGCAGGGTCACGGGTCACTGAAGGAAGACGTTTCCCCCTAACCAATTCTGACACAATGGTCCGGACTAAGGTCATGTAGTGTTTCTTAACTCTCTTTTTCCCTCCCTCTCTACTGGCAACATCTCAGCCCATCCTCCAGCACAGTCTAGGTCCCTTACATCCCCCTTTTTGCAGGACTGAGCGACAACGGTATCATCTCCTTCACCAACAACCAGATCCAGCAGTTGACGCAGGAGAATTGGGAAGGACTCGTGTCTCGGCTCACCCGTTACGACGCCATCGACATGAGACGTGAGTTGTTGAAATATTATTATCATTATTATTATAATTTTTATTGTTGTTATTATTATTATTATTATTATTATTATTATTATTATTATTATTATTATTATTATCATCAATATTATTATTTATCTTTATTTTTATTTTTATTATCATCATCATCATCATCATCATCAGTAGTAGTAGTAGTAGTAGTGGTAGTGGTAGTAGTAGTCGTAGTAGAGTCTTCTTCTTCCTCTTCTTAATTGTATTCTTTGTATAATCATTGTCAGTAGCAGCAGCAGCAGCTGTAGCGGTATAAAGTAGCTGTACTGTTGCATCACGCAGTGGAGCAGTACAGCAGCGAAGGAGGTGGCCGGCAAGGTTGAAACAAGTGTCCTTTTCCTCCCGCAGACAACCCGCTGGTGTGTGGCTGTGACGTGTATTGGCTGCTTCTAGACTCGTCAGCCATGAGGGTCTTCAACAGTCTGACCACGTGTAACGGGGGGAACCTGATGACGGACCTTCCCAAGCCGTGGTTCGACGACCACTGCACTACCCTGTAGTTTCTAATACATTTAAACGTGTCCGTGAAGTATTTCCTTGTCCTCTTTCATTCTCTTTGGCTTTGATCTTCAGGAGTTTCCGTAATATATATTGTTCAAATAAAGCTGTGTGAGGGATTACTGTTCCTGCTGAGGTGCCCACACACTCCTCGGCAAAAGTTTCCGTCTGTGGCCATCGAAAACCATCCATCGTTCCTTAGCCTGCGTGGGTATAAGCGTTCACTCCACCAGTCACAGCAATAGGGGCTGCTTTTACCCTTTCAAGCACAACCTAGTACCTCTCAGATCTTGCCTGTCCCATACTGATTATTTTTCTACTATTACTACTACTACTACTACTACTACTGGAGTTTCGTCTGCTAAAACCACCACTACCACCACCACCACGACCACCACCATCACACCTTTTTTGATTAAAGAAACAAAACCTGACTTGAACACGATTACGAAAAAGCTCCTCTGCCACGATGGAATGAAGACAAACTAAACGAACGGAGACAAGGCAAACCCCGAACGCAGATATCAATAAAAAAATGAAAATAAAACAGAGAAAGCTTGAGACAACTGGACACTTCCTCTGAAAACGAAAATAAACCAACATGAAATGAATATACACATAACAGTTTTTCTCTCTCTACATATGCAAAAAAGAAAGACTAAGATGTAGACACTGGTAAATTCTGCCTCATGTTTGCGTCAGATTCCGTATGAGAGCTCCGGCAGACGGGAAGTGTGCACGATCGGTTCCTGTAGTGCTGCCTGGTTGAAAGTGCTGGGGATGGGGAAAAGGGGGAAGGAGGGGAAGGGGGGAAAGATTGATAAAGTGAAGATATTTGGGAGGTGGGTAATAACCATGAAAACAGGTACAGGTGATTCTCGGAAAGGGGTGGGAAATGAGGGAAACGAAAGGGGGATTTCCACGGAGGAGGAAGGAAGGGAGGGAGTGACGAGAGGAGGGGAAGGGCAACGAAGGGGGGATTCTGGTTACAAGGGAGAGGACGAAAGGGCAAATGAGAGGTGATGTGAGGACAAAGCGAGGGAGGCAGAGACGAGGAGAGGGATGAAGGGAGGAAGGATGGGGAGGGAAATATGCAGAGGTGAAAGGAAAGGGACATACAGAGAGTGACAAAAGGAGGAGGAGGATACCAAGAGGAGGGAAGAAAAAGCCAAGAGAGGGATACAGAAAGGAAGAGAGGGATGAAGGGGGAGGGGAGGTAGAGACGAGGAAAAGGAGGAGTGGGAAAAGGTGGGAAAAGAGGAAGAATGGGGGTGGTCTGTGTGTGTGTGTGTGTGTGTGTGTGTGTGTGTGTGTGTGTGTGTGTGTGTGTGTGTGTGTGTGTGTGTGTGTGTGTGTGTGTGTGTGTGTGTGTGTGTGTGTGCAAAAGTCTTGTGCGGTGCGTTGCCGGCCTTGGCAGTCTGTCGCGATAAGATAACGGGGCTTTATAAAGGCTGGCGGTGGGAGTGGCCGGATCAAAGCTTCGCCTCCTCCACCATGTCGCTGCTCAGGTCACTCCTGTCCCTGGTGGTCTGCGCCGCGCCTCTCTGGGCGGCGGAGTGGCCCTGCCCGGACGACGGTGCTATTTACCCCTGCATATGCACCGCTTCCGCAAGTTATGAAATAACCATGGACTGCTCCAACGTCGACAGCAGTGAAAGTCTGAGAAAAATATTCGAGACGCCGTTCGCCTTCAATGACTTTAAGCGACTCATCATCGATCCCTTAAGCCCTGTCAGTACCCTGTACGATCTGCCTGCTGGAGTGTTCGGTCCAGTGAGCTTCGAGGAGATTGACGTTACCAACACGTTGATCGAGACGGTGGACGAAGAGGCGATCGTCAACTCCCACAACACGCTGGTGCGCCTTAACATGAGAGGAAACAAGATCAACAAGTTCCCCTTCGAGACGCTGGACCTGTACGTGGAGCTGATAGAGCTCGACTTGGCGAACAACCAAATTTCGGGGGTCATGCCGGACATAGTGACGGAAGCTCTCACCACCCTGGACTTATCCGGCAACACGGGCATCACTCTCACCGAGACGGTCTTCATAGGCTCTCTCAAGCTGCAGGTGCTTCGCCTCAACAACATGGCTCTGGGCGACACGACGCCTCCCAACGTGTTCTTCACTCTCAATAACCTGAGGACGCTGTACCTGCAGAACAACGGCATCCCGGGAACCCTCATCGAGGACTTCATCAACACGCAGCTTCAGCCGCTCACCGCCGTGTACTTGGACGGAAACTCCCTCTCCCAGATCCACCCGCTTTCCGTAACGGGTGAGTGTGGCGCCAGGCCGTGCACCTCTCGGCTGTGCCGGGCCATGACCTCGACAGGCAGTTGCTGGGCAGGGTCACGAGTCACTGAAGGAAGACGTTTCCCCCTAACTAATTCTGACACAATGGTCCGGACTAAGGTCATGTAATGTTTCTTAACTCTCTTTTTCCCTCCCTCTCTACTGGCAACATATCATCCCTTCCTCCAGCACAGTTTAGGTCCCTTACATCCCCCTTTTTGCAGGACTGAGCGACAACGGGATCATCTCCTTCACCAACAACCAGATCCAGCAGTTGACGCAGGAGAATTGGGAAGGACTCGTGTCTCGGCTCACCCTTTACGACGCCATCGACATGAGACGTGAGTTGTTGAAATATTATTATCATTATCATTATAATTTTTAT
Organism: Eriocheir sinensis; assembly: GCF_024679095.1. Taxonomy (NCBI): domain Eukaryota; kingdom Metazoa; phylum Arthropoda; class Malacostraca; order Decapoda; family Varunidae; genus Eriocheir; species Eriocheir sinensis. The sequence goes on along the minus strand of NW_026111532.1, from coordinate 1,118,670 downwards.
TGTTATTACTATTATTATTATTATTATTATTATTATTATTATTATTATTATTATTATTTATCTTTATTTTTTATTTTTATTATCAGCAGCAGCAGTAGTAGTAGTAGTAGTAGTAGTATTAGTAGTAGTAGTAGTAGTAGTAGTCTTCTTCTTCCTCTTCTTAATTGTATACCTTGTATAATCATTGTCAGTAGCAGCAGCAGCAGCTGTAGCGGTATAAAGTAGCTGTACTGTTGCATCACGCAGTGGAGCAGTACAGCAGCGAAGGAGGTGGCCGGTAAGGTTGAAACAAGTGTCCTTTCCCTCCCGCAGACAACCCGCTGGTGTGTGGCTGTGACGTGTATTGGCTGCTTCTAGACTCGTCAGCCATGAGGGTCTTCAACAGTCTGACCACGTGTAGCGGGGGGAGCTTGATGTCGGACATTCCCGTTACGTGGTTCCAACATCACTGCCCTGTCCCATAGTTTCTAATACATCTAAACGTGTCCGTGAAGTGTTTCCTTGTCCTCTTTCATTCTCTTTGGCTTTGATCTTCAGGAGTTTCCGTAATATATATTGTTCAAATAAAGCTGTGTGAGGGATTACTGTTCCTGCTGAGGTGCCCACACACTCCTCGGCAAAAGTTTCCGTCTGTGGCCATCGAAAACCATCCATCGTTCCTTAGCCTGCGTGGGTATAAGCGTTCACTCCACCAGTCACAGCAATAGGGGCTGCTCTTACCCTTTCAAGCACAACCTAGTACCTCTCAGATCTTGCCTGTCTCTCTGATCTTTTCATATGAACTCTTTCAACCTTTCTCTTCTCAATGTTAGGATTGTCCTTACAAATAGGGATATCAACTAGTGAAAGGTCATGAGTAACCTAACCGTCGTATATACACACGGGTCATGCAGATAAGGGTCGTGTAAGCCATACGTCGAGTCATTCAAGTCACTGAACCAATAAGGAGCGGTTGCAGGTAAGGGTAGCGCACATCCAAAGGAGGTTAGCACTAAAGTCACACAGTCAAGCCAACAAGCAAAGGATCATTACATGCCTAAGGGTCGTAGATATACAGGTCGTATATCCGGGGGTCGTACAGCCATGGGTCAGCGAACACAACGCAGGCACGTTAGTGTCCCGCTGCGGCCCCGTCAGCTATCTCGTCGCAGGTGCCTGGTTCCCTTCGGCTTGTGCCAGGCGGTGACGCTCACGGCCACACAAGGCTGCCGCGTCCCTTTATGCCCCGTCCATGGCCCCTTTCATGCAACCGTCCACTCCACCTTCTCGGCCACTTCCACGCCCCTCTGTTACTACGTGCCCTCCTCGAGTCCACCGTGCCCCTTTCTTGCCCCTTATCCACTCCCCTTTTAGCATGTGTCCTCTCCTCTTTGTGTCCTTCCCTCCCTGTACGTCTCTTTTCGTCCCTGCACGAGCCCTTACCACCCCGTATTTGTCCCTCCTTGAATGCTTTCCTCAACGATTGTGTTAGGCCCTGCATGTGTCCCTCCCACTATGTGTTACTCCTAGTGTGTGTGTGTGTGTGTGTGTGTGTGTGTGTGTGTGTGTGTGTGTGTGTGTGTGTGTGTGTGTGTGTGTGTGTGTCCATCCCTGTATGTATCTTTCCTAGTCGGTGCGTGTTCTCATTTCCCTGTAGTTATTGTTGTTGTTGTTGTGACAAAACACACCTTCCGGATCGCGCCCCAGCTACGGGTCACGGTCGAGTACTTCCTGTGTTGCTGCTTCTCCACAAACAGACAATAAACTCCGCGATGGCGGGAGGCACGTAGCTCTTAGAAGCCAAAGGTCTAAGATTCATGAAAGGGCCGCGAGGGGTGACCTACCATGACACCGAGCAGTTGTAATAAGAATTTAAAGAAACTAAGTATAATGGACATCAACAACAACAACAAAAGATTTACAAAGCTTTCACAGCCACTGAGGTTTTCATGTTTTTCTTTTTCACTGAGATGATTTTCAACGATCCTCAAGAGCTTGACGGTGGCGGTGCAGGGCGGCCCCGAAAGGGAGGTAAGGTGGGGTACACGCTATAACTGAGCGTGGCCTCGGTGTTAATCTCCGTCGCACTGAACCTTAAACCTGTGGTGGTTCGGGACTGACTAGCCCGGGACGCAGGGACAGTGTGACATCCGGGTTACGCCAGTTTACCTTCCTCAGGTTTCCTCTCTTCTACCCATTAATCGATCAAACCGGAAGATTGCAAAAGCTACTGATATTGTTAGCCAAATCTCTGACATCACCGGGTGTGCTATGGCTTGTGCGTGTGTGTGTGTGTGTGTGTGTGTGTGTGTGTGTGTGTGTGTGTGTGTGTGTGTGTGTGTGTGTGTGTGTGTGTGTGTGTGTGTGTAGGGGGGGGTGTCCTCCATCCAGACGGGAGTTACGATTATTTCTCGCTCCTTCCCCCTCCTTCCTTTTCCTCAGCCTCCTTCTTCTCTTCTTTCAAACAGCCCTTTGTCACTGTATTTTTTACAACAAAGGAGACGGCTCAAGGGCAACTTTCTTCCTGAAGGAGGTCTAGTCATTGGCAGAAGGATATACAGACGAAGGAAGGCTGTTCCAGAGTTTACCAGTGTAAGGGATGAAAGAGTGAAGATGTTGGTTAACTCTTGCATAAGGGGTTTGGAAAGTATAGGGATGAGCTAGAGTAGAAAGTCGAGTGCAGCGGGGCCGCGGGAGGGTGGGGAGGCATGCAGTTAGCAAGTTCAAAAGAGCAGTCAGCATGAAAATATTGATAGAAGATAGAGAGGCAACATGGCGGCGAAATTGAAGAAGTAGAAGACTGTCAGTATGAGAAGAGGAGTTGATGAGACGAAGAGCCTTTGACTCTACTTTGCCCAAGAGAGCTGTGTGAGTGGAGCCCCCCCACACATGTGATGCATACTCCATACGAAGGCGGACAGGACCCCTGTATATGGACAGCATCTGTGCGGGGGAGAAAACTGGCGGAGACGATACAGAACGCCCAACTTCGAGGAAGCTGATTTAGTGAAAGAGGAGATATGGAGTTTCCAGTTGAGATTTTGAGTTAAGGATAGACCGAAGATGTTTAGTGCAGAAGAAGGTGACAGTTGAGTATTGTCGAAGAACAGGGGATGGGTGTTGGGTAGATTGTGTCGAGTGGATAGGTGAAGAAATAGAGTTTTGGAGGCGTTAAAGGAAACCAGATTCTTCTTGCCCAAATCGGAAATGATAGTAAGGTCTGAGGGTAAGCGTTCTACAGCCTCCAGCCTGGAATCGTCTAGTTCCTGTTCAGTTGACTTCTATCAAAAGAAGTTGAGTAATGCAGAGTCGAGTCACCGGCGTAAGAATGGACTGGAAAGTTCATTTAGGAAAGAAGATCATTAATGAACAGCAGAAAGAGAGTGGGAGATAGAACAGAGCCCTGAGGAACACCACTGTTGATAGGTTTATAGATGTATAGATGTATAGCTATTTCTCGCCCCTTCTCTCTTCCTTTTGGACAGTATTTTTCACAACTCCTTCCCTTTACCTTTTTTCTCTTCTACCCTCAGCGGAATTGCCACCTCCGCACACCCACATACAGAGAGACGTCACGCTGCTACAGTCAGGAAGAAGGTTCACACTCTGTATCATAGGATTCAAGAGGCTTTATGCAGTTACATGTTTTATCATAGTATGAAGCTGGATGATTTGAGTTGACGCCCCAAAACCTTGCAAGAGGCCGGCAGTTTCACATTTATTCCCTACGTAGCATTTGCCATTCTTGCATTGTTTACTTCCATTGGCTGAGTCAGAGACGGAACGGTTATATTAGATCTATAATTCTTGAGGACGAATGTCACGGAAATGAACACAGAGACCACGCGCAGCTTTAGCGTATGTCCTTAACTTCTCCTTTAATATTCTACAGGAGTCATAAAGCCAATTAGCCAAAGGGCATATAAAGCAAGGTCGTTCAATCAAGAGTCGTACGCCTTTACGCAAATTTAAGTTCATCCTACGTTTGAGGGTCGTTTAAGGGTCATTTAATCAAGAGTCATACAGATGAACCCTTACACAAATCAAAGGTCATCAAACGTCTAAGGGTAGCGTTTAAGGGTCGTTTCATCAAGAGTCATGCAGTCGAGCCATTAAGCAAATCTAAGTTCATCAAAGGTTTAAGGGTCAGGGGTCAGCGAGGGGTGAGGTCAGCGGGGGAGGATTTAATGCATCTACGTGAGTTTCCCGCTGCGGCTCCGTCAGCTATCTCATCGCAGGTGCTTGATTCCCTTCGGCCTGTGCGCAGCGAGGTGACTCTCATGGCCAGACTACAAGGTCACCGTGCCCTTCCATGCCACCCAAGCACGCTCCCCCTCTTCTGTTTTGTCCCTTGTCACTCCCTGTCTGTGTCCTCTCTTCGCCGCTAACCTTGTCCTGTTCTCAATTTTCAATCCTTGTACGTGTCCTTCCCTCCCTTTGTTCCTCTTTGCTTGTATTGCTTTCTTCCTTTGTTACTTTCTGCATAACTGTATAACTATTTCTCACCCTTTCTCTGTTCCTTCTGCTTAGTATTTCTTCACCCTCCCATCCCTTCGCCCTTCGCTCTCCTCTCAGTCAATTTTCTGTATGTCTCCCTCTCTGTACATCTCCTTACTTCACTCGCTCCTTCAATTCTCCTTTTGCTCCTTTTATTTTTTCAGCCCGTTTGTCTCTCCCTGCCTGCGTCCCTCCTTCCTTCCTTCTCTCTCTCTTCTTGTGATCTTGACTTGCTCCATTCTTTCGCCCCTTTTCTCCCAGCATCCCTCCTTCCCTTCTTCAGGCTGACGTGCTACAGGTGGTGCTATAGTAATGACAATGCACTTCCCATCGTCATCACAACAGCCACAACATAGCACATTACACTACATCACACTACTCAACGCATATGACCATAAACAACATACTCCCATACTGATTATTTTTCTACTATTACTACTACTACTATTACTACTACTACTACTACTACTACTACTACTACTACTACTACTACTACTGGAGTTTCGTCTGCTAAAACCACCACTACCACCACCACCACGACCACCACCATCACACCTTTTTTGATTATAGAAACAAAACCTGACTTGAACACGATTACGAAGAAGCTCCTCTACCGCGATGAAGGAGAGGAGACAAACTAAACGAACGGAGACAAGGCAAACCCCGAACGCAGATATCAATGAAAAAATGAAAATAAAACAGAGAAAGCTTGAGACAACTAGACACTTCCTCTGAAAACGAAAATAAACCAACATAAAATGAATATACACATAACAGTTTTTCTCTCTCTACATATGCAAAAAAGAAAGACTAAGATGTAGACACTGGTAAATTCTGGCTCATGTTTGCGTCAGATTCCGTATGAGAGCTCCGGCAGACGGGAAGTGTGCACGATCGGTTCCTGTAGTGCTGCCTGGTTGAAAGTGCTGGGGATGGGGAAAAGGGGGAAGGAGGGGAAGGGGGGAAAGATCGATAAAGTGGAGATATTTGGGAGGTGGGTAATAACCATGAAAACAGGTACAGGTGATTCTCGGAAAGGTGTGGGAAATGAGGGAAACGAAAGGGGGATTTCCACGGAGGAGGAAGGAAGGGAGGGAGTGACGAGAGGAGGGGAAGGGCAGCGAAGGGGGGATTCTGGTTACAAGGGAGAGGACGAAAGGGCAAATGAGAGGTGATGTGAGGACAAAGCGAGGGAGGAAGAGACGAGGAGAGGGATGAAGGGAGGAAGGATGGGGAGGGAAATATGCAGAGGTGAAAGGAAAGGGACATACAGAGAATGACAAAAGGAGGAGGAGGATACCAAGAGGAGGGAAGAAAAAGCCAAGAGAGGGATAAAGAAAGGAAGAGAGGGATGAAGGGGGAGGGGAGGCAGAGACGAGGAAAGGGAGGAGTGGGAAAAGGTGGGAAAAGAGGAAGAATGGGGGTGGTTTGTGCGTGTGTGTGTGTGTGTGTGTGTGTGTGTGTGTGTGTGTGTGTGTGTGTGTGTGTGTGTGTGTGTGTGTGTGTGTGTGTGTGTGTGCAAAAGTCCTGTGCGGTGCGTCGCCGGCCTTGGCAGTCTGTTGCTATAAGATAACGGGGCTTTATAAATGCTGGCGGTGGGAGTGGCCGGGTCAAAGCTTCGCCTCCTCCACCATGTCGCTGCTCCGGTCACTCCTGTCCCTGGTGGTCTGCGCCGCTCCTCTCTGGGCGGCGGAGTGGCCCTGCCCGGACGACGTTGCTATTTACCCCTGCACATGCACCGCTTCCACAACTTATGAAATAACCATGGACTGCTCCGACGTCCAAAGGAGTCAAGATCTGGCAGATATATTCCAGACGCCGTTCGCCTTCAATGACTTTAAGCGACTCATCATCGATCCCTTCAGCCCTGCCAGTGGATTGGACGCTCTGCCTGCTGGAGTGTTTGGTCCAGTGAGCTTCGAAGAGATTGACATCACCAACACGTTGATCCACACAGTGGACGAAGAGGCGCTCGTCAACTCCCACAACACGCTGTTGCATCTTAACTTGGCAAGAAACCGGATCAGTTGGTTCCCCTTCGAGACGCTGGAACTGTACTTGCAACTGCAAGTGCTCGACTTGTCGTTCAACAAGTTTTCGGGGGTCATGCCGGACTTCGTGACGAAAGCTCTCATCTCCCTGGACTTATCCGGCAACACGGGCATCACTCTCACCGAGACGGTCTTCGAAGGCTCTAACAAGCTGCAGGTGCTGCGCCTCAACAACATGGCTCTGGGCGACACGACGCCTCCCAACGTGTTCTACACGCTCAGTAACCTGAGGACGCTGTACCTGCAGAACAACGGCATCCCGGGGACCCTCATCGAGGACTTCATCAGCACGCTGTCTCAGCCGCTCACCGCCGTGTACTTAGACGGGAACTCCCTCTCCCAGATCCACCCGCTTTCCGTAACGGGTGAGTGTGGCGCCAGGCCCTGCACCTCTCGGCTGTGCCGGGCCATGACCTCGACAGGCAGCTGCTGTGCAGGGCCACGGGTCGCTGAAGGAAGACGTTTCCCCCTAACCAATTCTGACACAATGGTCCGGACTAAGGTCATGTAGTGTTACTTAATTCTCCTTTTCCCTCCCTCTCTACTGGCAACATCTCAGCCCTTCCTCCAGCACAGTCAAGGTCCCTTACATCCCCCTTCTTGCAGGATTGAGCGACAACGGGATCATCTCCTTCACCAACAACCAGATCCAGCAGTTGACGCAGGAGAATTGGGAAGGACTCGTGTCTCGGCTCACCCGTTACGACGCCATCGACATGAGACGTGAGTTGTTGAAATATTATTATCATTATTATTATAATTTTTATTGTTATTATTATTATTATTATTATTATTATTATTATTATTATTATTATTATTATTATTATTATTATTTATCTTTATTTTTATTTTTATTATCATCATCATCATCAGTAGTAGTAGTAGTAGTAGTCTTCTTCTTCCTCTTCTTAATTGTATACCTTGTATAATCATTGTCAGTAGCAGCAGCAGCAGCTGTAGCGGTATAAAGTAGCTGTACTGTTGCATCACGCAGTGGAGCAGTACAGCAGCGAAGGAGGTGGCCGGCAAGGTTGAAACAAGTGTCCTTTTCCTCCCGCAGACAACCCGCTGGTGTGTGGCTGTGACGTGTATTGGCTGCTTCTAGACTCGTCAGCCATGAGGGTCTTCAACAGTCTGACCACGTGTAGCGGGGGAAACCTGATGTCGGACCTTCCCGTTACGTGGTTCCAACAGCACTGCCCTCTCCCATAGTTTCTAATACACTTAAACGTGTCCGTGAAGTATTTCCTTGTCCTCTTTCATTCTCTTTGGCTTTGATCTTCAGGAGTTTCCGTAATATATATTGTTCAAATAAAGCTGTGTGAGGGATTACTGTTCCTGCTGAGGTGCCCACACACTCCTCGGCAAAAGTTTCCGTCTGTGTCCATCGAAAACCATCCATCGTTCCTTAGCCTGCGTGGGTATAAGCGTTCACTCCACCAGTCACAGCAATAAGGGCTGCTCTTACCCTTTCAAGCACAGCCTAGTACCTCTTAGATCTTGCCTGTCTCTCTGATCTTTTTATATGTACTATTTCAACCTTTCTCTTCTCAATGTTAGGATTGTCCTTACAAAGAGGGATATCAACTAGTGAAAGGTCATGAGTAACCTAACCGTCGTATATACACACGGGTCATGCAAATAAGGGTCGTGTAAGCCATACGTCGAGTCATTCAAGTCACTGAACCAATAAGGAGCGGTTGCAGGTAAGGGTAGCGCACATCCAAAGGAGGTTAGCACTAAAGTCACACAGTCAAGCCAACAAGCAAAGGATCATTACATGCCTAAGGGTCGTAGAGATACAGGTCTTACATCCGGGGGTCGTACAGCCATGGGTCAGCGAACACAACGCAGGCACGTGAGTCTCCCGCCGCGGCGCCGTCAGCTATCTCGTCGCAGGTGCCTGGTTCCCTTCGGCTTGTGCCCGGCGGTGACGCTCACGGCCACACAGGGCTGCCGCGTCCCTTTATGCCGCGTCCATGGCCCCTTTCATACAACCGTCCACTCCCCCTCCTCGGCCACTTCCACGCCCCTCTGCTACTACGTGCCCTTCTCGGGTCCACCGTGCCCCTTTCTTGCCCCTTATCCACTCCCCTTTCTGCATGTATCCCCTCCTCTCTGTGTCCTTCCCTCCCTGTACGTCTCTTTTCGTTCCTGCACGAGCCCTTACCACCCTGTATTTGTCCCTCCTTGAATGCTTTCTTCAACGATTGTGTTAGGCCTTGCATGTGTCCCTCCCACTATGTGTTACTCCCAGTGTGTGTGTGTGTGTGTGTGTGTGTGTGTGTGTGTGTGTGTGTCCATCCCTGTATGTGTCTTTCCTAGTCGGTGCGTGTTCTCATTTCCCTGTAGTTATTGTTGTTGTTGTTGTTGTTGTTGTTGTTGTTGTTGTTGTTGTTGTGACAAAACACACCTTCCGGATTGCGCCCCAGCTACGGGTCACGGTCGAGTACTTCCTGTGTTGCTGCTTCTCCACAAACAGACAATAAATTCCGCGATGGCGGGAGCCACCACGTAGCTCTTAGAAGCCAAAGGTCTAAGATTCATGAAAGGGCCGCGAGGGGTAACCTACCATGACACCGAGCAGTTGTAAGAAGAATTTAAAGAAACTAAGTACAATGGACATCAACAGCAACAACAAAAGATTTACAAAGCTTTCACAGCCACTGAGGTTTTTATGTTTTTCTTTTTCACTGAGATGAATTTCAACGATCCTCAAGAGCTTGACGGTGGCGGTGCAGGGCGGCCCCCGACAAGGGAGGTAAGGGTGGGGGTACACGCTATAACTGAGCGTGGCCTCGGTGTTAATCTCCGTCGCACTGAACCTTAAACCTGTGGTGGTTCGGGACTGACTAGCCCGGGACGCAGGGACAGTGTGACATCCGGGTTACGCCAGTTTACCTTCCTCAGGTTTCCTCTCTTGTACCCATTAATCGACCAAACCGGAAGATAAGACGGAAAGCTGGGTGAGCTGCACTCCATCAGCCCGGCCCGGAATTTGAATCCAACCAACGAATTTGTAGACAGGCACGCTAACCATTTCAAAAGCTACTGATATTGTCAGCCAAATCTTTGACATCACCGGGTGTGCTATGGCTTGTGCGTGTGTGTGTGTGTGTGTGTGTGTGTGTGCCTCCATCCAGACGGGAGTTACGATGGGAACAATTGCTTAAATTGTTCTCATTGCAATTCATCGGCCCCTGCCGGAACGCCGGTGGCACTCAACCATATCTTATAATATATCACAGATAAATACTACAATACAATACAATTACAACACATAATATATAACATAAAATAAGCCGCGTTAGATCTTAGGTCCTATCAGATGTGGGGCGCTGATGGCACAGCGCTGCTTCGTTTCCGCGGATCACTGCGAGGCTGACCCGCTGCCGCAGCCACTCGGTTTCCCGCTTTTCCCCCGTCCTCTCTCGGATGCGCCTGCCAAGGTTCTTGATGAGGTCGCTGAAGGCGGGACCAAGGACTCCGGTCGTCTCCACCGTCGGCGGCATGAAGTCATACCGCTGGCCGAGGTCGGCGTAGCGCTTGCGTTTCCGGGACTCGGCGGAGCATGCGGCAGCACCGGCTGTGGCAGCGCAGTCGATAAGGTGGGTGCTGCTGAAGGTGTTCACGCAGGTGGCGTCCCACGCAAGCATCTTGCCCTGCCTGAAGGGGTAAATCGTGATGCCGTCGGGGCGGCGTCCATCACCGCGGTCTATGACCCGTGGCTCGAGGATGGCCGCCACACCGGCAGATGACAAAGCCCTGTATATCACATCGTTGAGGGATGCGTGGCGGGGCAGGCGACCGGGGTCTCTGTTGCAGGACTAGTTGCGGTGTCCCAGCCTGTCAGCCAAGGCTCCGCAACAACATCGGTGGGGCTGCTGTGTGGGGATGCCCAATCGCAGGGCTACTCCTGTGCGGACAGCCTCGTCGGGGAGGAGAAGCCCGAGTCTCTCGACGGGAAGGTCCGAGAGCCAGGCGCCGCTGTGAGGAGCCCGGGCAGCAAGGAGCCGCGCTCTGTCGACCTGGTTAGCGTGGGACAGCAGATCAGATAGGCGGTGTTCAGAGGCTGCCTCATTGAGGTGGCGCTGCTGAACGAAAACAAACAAACAACGGCACGGTCTGTCCAGGCCAGGCTCCTAGACAGACAGGTTTATGTATCTATTTACATATATTACATACAGGCAACCTAAGTATACATACATATATATGTAAGATTATATACTAAATTGTAACTATATACAGACCATTCCCTTTACAGTTAATTAAAAGAATCCATGAAAGCCTCAGTTATTGTTATACATAGAATTTTACAAATTTTTCTGAGCACATAAGTAAACTTTTAGCTTCTTTTAAAAAAAGAATAAGTTGGTACAAATAAAATTTTTAATGTTGTCTGGTATTGTGTTCCATATAAGGGGGCCATAATACATAATGCTGTTTTTAAAAAGTGTTGTGTTTAAGCGTGGACCAAGTAGGTTGTTGTTATTATTTCTAGTTCTACTCGAAGTGTTCATTAAGCTAAATATATCTGTGTAGTTTTTTTTTATAGTTCTAAATTCTAACAGTAATAAAAAATACTTGTGGATGGAATGGATGTTCAATAAGTTTTAAGTTGAAAATATACTGGCAGTAGTTTCGATTTTTTTAATGAAAAATATGCATTTGAAAATTTCTTTTGGGCAATTATTAAATTGTTGAGAAAAGAGGGCCAGGTGCATGCCCACAAAGATATGCAATAAATGATATGCAGGTAACTTAGACTGTAATAAATACAAAGCATGGCTTCTGTTGTGAGATCATATCTAATTCTGCATAAAATACCACAATTTCTAGAAAGCTTGACACATACGTCTTTAATATGCTGTTTCCAGTTTAGATGTTTGTCTTTATGACCACCAAGAAATTTTGTGCAAGTTACTCTCTCTATCAACTCATTTTCCAACATTAAAAGGGCTAAGCTATTATTAAGAGATCGGTTCTGAAAAAAAAAAAAAAAATGCAATTAGTCTTGGAAGCATTGAGTTTGAGTTGGTTATACTTAATCCAATTACATAAGGAAAATAATTCTGAACATAGATTTAAATACAAGGTGTGTTTGTTCTTATCTGCTTATAAAAGTGTGGTGTCATCTGCATATATTGTAAACTTGAACTTGGAGCTAGCAAAAGCTGTAATTAATGTAAATTAAGAACAAAATTGGACCCAAAACAGAACCTTGAGGAACACCCATAGAAATCAGTTAGTTGCATGAGTATTTTTTTTAATTACAGTAGACGGTTTGTATCCTGTTACTGAGGTAGCTTGTAAAGAGTTGTAGTGGTTGACCTCTAATGCCAAAATTTTGTAATTTACTAAGAAGTATTAGGTGGTTTAAAGAGACAAAAGCTTTCGACATGTCAAGAAATAGCCCAATAACATAAAACTTTTCATCAGAAACTTATTAACATTAGAGATAAACTGAAGAATTGCTGTTTCAGTAGAACGACCAGCCACAAAGCCGTGTTGACAGTTAAATAATAGTTCATGATTTTCTAAATAGTTGAATTGTTTGTAGAATAGATATAGGTCGATAATTATATAATTGTTGATATCTGCCCAGTTTCCTAATTATAGTGGGGAGTAACTTTAGCGATTTTAAGTTTTTCAGGAAAAACATATGTGTGTGTGTGTGTGTGTGTGTGTGTGTGTGTGTGTGTGTGTGTGTGTGTTTGTGAGTGTGTGTGTGTGTGTGTGTGTGTGTGTGTGTGTGTGTGTGTGTGTGTGTGTGTGTGTGTGTGTGTGTGTGTGTGTGTGTGTGTGAGTTGTGATGGGAACAATCAGTTAGATTTTCGCATTCATCGGCAATTCCCTGCCGGAACGCCGATGACTGTGGCACTCAACCATATCTTTTACTATACTACAGATAAATAATACAAAAAACTAAAGAATTATACATAAAGAATAACAAAATAAAGGACGAGTTGGGTCTTATGTGGGGCGCTGCTGGCATAGCGCTGCTGCGTTCCCGCGGATCACTGCGAGGCTGACCCGCTGCCGCAGCCACTCTGTTTCGCTTTTCCCCGTCCTCTCGGATGCGCCTGCCGAGGGTCTTGATGAGGTCGCTGAAGGCGGGACCGAGGACTCCGGTCGTCTCCACCGTCAGCGGCATGAAGTCATACCGCTGACCGAGGTCGGCGTAGCGCTGCCGTTTCCGGGCCTCGGCGGAGCGTGCGGCAGCACCTGCTGTGGTAGCGCAGTCGATGAGGTGGGTGCTGCCGAAGGTGTTCACGCAGGTGGCGTCCCACGCTAGCATCTTGCCCTGCGTGAATGGGTAAATAGGGATGCCGTCGGGACGGCGTCCATCGCCGCGGTTCAGACCCCGCGGCTCGAGGATGGCCGACACACCGGCAGATGACAATGCCCTGTACACCACATCGTTGAGGGCTGCGTGGCGGGGCAGGCGACCGGGGTCTCTCTTGCAGGACAGGTTGTGGTGTCCCAGCCTGTCCGCCATGGCTCCGCAGCGACATCTGTGGGGCTGCTGTGTTGACTCAGTCGCAGGGCTACTCCTGTCCGGACCGCCTCGTCGGGGAGGAGAAGCCGAGTCTCTCGACGGAAGGGCCGAGAGCCAGGCGCCGCTGTGAGGAGCCCGGGCAGCAAGGGAGCCGCGCTCTGTCAACCTGGTTAGCGTGGGACAGAAGATTGGATAGGCGGTGTTCGGAGGCTGCCTCGTCAAGGTGGCGCTGCTGTAAGGGCTCTTCAGGGTTGAAGGTGGGACATTGCGTAGCCGTAAAGGCGTCGATGGCGGATGCTAGGGGGGCCGGTCTGTCGCCGGTGGGGCGGCGGTTGATTGTACAGACCAGGTCTCGCGTAGCATCCACAGACGCAATGTAGGCAGGCAGCGCCACATCAGCCAACCGTCTGAGGCCCAATCCTCCAAGCCGAAGTGGGAGAGAGGCTTGGGTCCAGGCCATGTCGTCGAGGGCCACGTTGCAGCTACGTGATGTGGCATCCCATAGCTGCTGGTCTATGGCCCTAAGGTCATCCCTTGCCAGATATACCGGTGCCGCACGCATGAGGTGGGTGGCTCGCGGCACAGAAGCATACCTGGTCAGGAAGAACAAAGCCATATGGCTGCTGATAAGGCTAGTTCTATGAATGAGGGTCTCAGTCAGGCGTTTGATGTTATCCAGCGCTTCGCCAGCGGAGTCTGGGTGAATGGGGGCTCCAAGAAGAGAGAGGCGTGTGTGTGTTTGTGTATGTGGCTGTGTGTGTGTGTGTGTGTGTGTTTGTGTATGTGGCTGTGAGTGTGTGTGTGTGTGTGTGTGTGTGTGTGTGTGTGTGTGTGTGTGTGTGTGTGTGTGTGCGTGTGTGTGTGCGTGTGTGTGTTTGTGTATGTGGCTGTGTGTGTGTGTGTGTGTGTGTGCATTTACCTATTTGTATTTACCTATTTGTAGTCTACAAGGCCCGAGCTTAGCTCTAATAGTCCCGTCTCCATATCTACATTCATCCAGCCTTTCCTTCATTTGATGGACACTGCTCGTCTCCACCACTTCTTCCCGCAAGCTGTTCCATGTGTTAACACTTCTATGTGGAAAACTATACTTTTTCAAGTCACTCAAACAGGTTCTTTTATTCAGTTTCTTTCCATGTCCTCTCAGCCCCTGCGTTCTCGCAGTTGAAAAGGTATCATCTCTATCCTCCTCATCAAACTTATTTACCAACTAATACAGTGTGATCAGGTCTCCTCTCTCCCTTCTTTGTTCCAGTGCCATTAAGTCCATCTCCTTCAATCTGTCTTCATATGTCATATTCGAGTTCTGGGACCATTTTAGTTGCAATTCTCTGTATCCTTTCCAACTTTCTGATATCCTTCTTTTTGTGAGGAGACCACACAACTGCAGTGTATATGTGTGTGTGTGTGTGTGTGTGTGTGTGTGTGTGTGTGTGTGTGTGTGTGTGTGTGTGTGTGTGTGTGTGTGTGTGTGTGTGTGTGTGCGCGTGTATGTGTGTAGTGTGTGTTTGTGTGTGTGTGTGTGTGTGTGTGTGTGTGTGTGTGTGTGTGTGTGTGTGTGTGTGCAAACGTCCTGTGCGGTGCGTGGCCGGCATTGGCAGTGTGTCGCGATAAGATACCGGGGCTTTATAAAGGCTGGTGGTGGGAGTGGCCGGGTTAGTGCCTCGCCTCCTCCACCATGTCGCTGCTCCGGTCACTCCTGTCCCTGGTGGTGGTGCTCTGCGCCGCGCCTCTCTGTGCGGCGGAGTGGCCCTGTCCGCTCGACAGTGCTATCGCCCCTTGCGTATGTATTGCCGATAGTTATGATTTAATCATGGACTGCTCCGATGTCACATCCACTGACCGGCTGGAAGAAGTATTCCAGACACACTTCGCCTTCAGTGACTTCAAGCGATTCATCATCAACCCCACATTCCCCTCCAATTCCCTGGTGATCCTGACTGACGGCATATTTGGTTCAGTGAACTTCGAGGAGATTGACATCACCAACACGTTCATCCAAACGGTGGAGGAAGAGGTGCTCGTCAACTCCCATATCACGCTTTGGCGACTCAACATGGGAGGAAACGAAATCAACAGCTTCCCTTTCGAGACGCTGGACCTGTTCACGAAGCTCTTGGAATTGGACTTGTCGTACAACAAGCTGTCAGGGCCCATGAAGGACATCGAGACGGAAGGTCTCATCTCCCTCGACTTGTCCGGCAACACGGGCCTCACGCTCACCCAGACGGCCTTCACGGGCACTCCCTATCTGGAGCAGCTGCGCCTCAACAACATGGGTCTGGGCGACACGACGCCGCCCAACGTGTTCCTCCCGCTCACGTACCTCAGGACGCTGTACCTGGAGAACAACGGCATCTCGGGGACCCTCATCGAGGACTTCATCAACCCGGAGCTGAAGCCGCTCACCTCGGTGTACTTGGATGGGAACTCCTCTCCCAGATCCACCCTCTGTCCGTGACGGGTGAGTGTGGCGCCGCTGGGTACTTCGTGCAGGGTCAGGACAACACCAGGCGGCTGCAGTTCACGGAAGACCGAGATAAAGCCTCTTCTTGTTACCCTTCTTGACACACAACTCCTTACTAAGTTCATGCACTATTAATAACCCCTTTTCCTCCCTCCCTCCCTCTCTCAAGCAGTATCTGCTTTCCCTTCTCAATCTCTCCGTTTTCTTTTCCTCTTTGCATTACACTCCTTCTTGCAGGCATGGAGGCGGAGGGGACGATCTCCTTCAGGAACAACTTGATCGTTTATCTGTATCGAGAGGACTGGGAGGGACTCGTGTCTCAGCTCAGCAATGCAAATGCCATCGACTTGAGAGGTAAGTAGAGTTGGCGGCAGTAATCTTAGTAGTGGTTGTAGAAGAGGTGGCAGTAGTAATGGAATATTAACATCAGTGGTTGTGAGAGATGGTAGTATTCTATCAGTAAATGTCTAAAGTACACTCCGTCTTTCTTCTCTTCCCGCAGACAACCCGCTGGTGTGTGGGTGTGACCTGGTATGGCTGGTGCTCGATGCGGATCTTATGGCCATCTTCCACGCCGAAACCAAGTGCGACGGAGGGGCCTATATGGTGGACCTCCCCATAGACTGGTTCCACGAGCACTGCAGCTGAGCCGCCGCGCCAGCCACCCCTCGCCGCTACTGTCTTCACCCCAGCCACGCGCCCTCACGAACTTCCTCTACACGAGTCGAATACGCAGTACTTCCTCCAAGTTCTATAGTTTTAATTACTCATGAACGTGTCTGTAAATGATTTTCGCATGGTGATGTTTCATTATTTTTGTCAATATTTTCAGGAGGTTTCGTCGTATGTATTTTGTCGTTAAACAGCTGTAGTATTTTTTTCTTGTCCTCGTTGATGTGTTACTATTCTCCCCGATAAATATCCTTGCTCCTCGGAAACCACCCATTCATCCTTCTCCAGGGAATAGGTTGTACTCCTCTGGTCATTGAAAAGTGTCGGGTCTAACCCTTCCAACACCGCCCAGTATCTTCAAGTTTATACCTTCCTGACCTTTATAATTATATTATTTAATACATTGTTTTCTAAAAATCAGAATCCTTCATACATAATTTATAAAGACGTTTACCAGTGATCTGCCTGATATCTCTGAGTGCCTGTAATGAAACCTTTTCCTGTTACTCGATTATTCATAAGACCAGTGCTGAAAACCTAAAATGAGCTGACCTACGTGTGCCAAAACATGATTAAGTCTGGACCGGGGTGTTCATATGCTTCCCAGCCCGGCCCACTGGGCTAAAACGTAACCCAAACATGTCAAGACTACCCAAACCTAAACTAGCCCAATCAGACCTCACCAAACCCAAGCCAAAAGCAAGCCTTTTGTCGTATATATGTCATTTAGTAACGAGAAGTCGTACGCAGATTCCTTGAACCATTATATCAATCAATCAGTCAATGAGGGCATACGCCGGGGGGCGCTTCGCCTCGTTCACCCTACAGCGCCAAGTTCGGGGATCCCCCAGGGATAGTCTCAATCCTGAGTACCTCTTGGCAGGATCTATCGACTTGTTTAAACCACTAACTCCGGGTGCGTCCCCTTGCCCTCCTCCACTCAGGACTGTCTCTTATAAAGACAACCCGGTGAACAGGGTCGGCTTCTGGGTAACGTGCCAAGTTCCCGTATAACTAGAGTGGGCGATGACGGACTAAACGGGTAATATATGGTGAATCAGTCTCACGGAGTAGTCGCCGGTTTGACACAAAGTCATTCCAGCGATATCCCATGATTCTGCGTAGACACTTATTAGCAAATGAATCAATCCACCTCTCCAAGTGTGTGTGTGTGTGTGTGTGTGTGTGTGTGTGTGTGTGTGTGTGTGTGTGTGTGTATAGGACTGTCCGCTACATTACAACCCATCAGCTTATTGTAAAGGGAAGGAACACAGATCAAGAAAAGGAAGGAATATATGAAAAAAGGGTCCACTAAACGCTGCTTCATAAACTAAGACGATTGAAAATACCAAAACTAATGACTGGAACTTTTTTTGGTCCAGAGGTGTCCTGTTCCTACCCTCTTATAAGCTGTTTGATTCGTGTTCTCAACGTGTCTGATGAGAATTATCTTGTACCATCTTGACGTCATATTCTTATGTAGGGAGTCTGACCCCTAACCTGTGAATCTTCAATAACCTTCACTTAAGATTCATCAGGTGCGCATTTCTTAATTTGGGGTTTTACCAATGCTTATGTTTTTTTTCTATTAAGGCGCCATGGCAATCGTTTTTGTGTGTCTGTCGGTTTGTCTACCCATGCACCTGCCGACTCCCAATGACCGGGCAGATAACATCTCCATTGTCACACCGACTAAGGTGAAAGCAACATATGTTATAATTATCCTTGTACGGGACCCACACCTTTGATTAGAACATGTGACTGCACATCTTCTCTTAGTCCACTTGGTCTTTCTCTGCATGTTTCTTCCCTCTCATTCGCCTCTTCAATCCTCTTTTATCCGTTTTTACCTCTTTTGCTCCTCTCTGCCTGCTTTCTTCTATCCACCTCTGCCCCTTCAATCCTCATTCTATCCCTTTTACCTCCTTCGCTCCTCCCTGTCTGCTTCCTTACATCCATCTTTGCTTCTGATCCTGCCTTTCTCTCCCTGACAAACCCAACGAACCCAACCCCACTTTCTGATTTACCTTTGATTAAAAATAGACGTCTGTGGCCTTGCCGTCACCAGTCCATTTCACTAACCTTGGCCGACCTGATGATACGGCTCTGTCCTGGCCTCCATCGGCTGCACTTTCACCCACAAGTGCACTGGGGCCTTGCTATCACAGGTTGGGATGCGCTGTGCTCGAGGTCACCTTCAGCCCCTTCCCCCTTCTTCCCCTTCCTACCCCCCCCCCTTCTTCTTTTCTTTCCTACCTCCCTTTGTCACTGTGTATAACTGTATAATTATTTCTGGCCCCTTCCTCCTCCTTCCCCTTCCTCAGCCTCCTTCTTCTCTTCTTTCCTACTGCCCTTTGTCACTCTCTGTATAGATGTATAACTATTTCTCGCCCCTTCTCTCTTCCTTTTGCACAGTATATTTTCACCCCTCCTTCCCTTTACCTTTTTTCTCTTCTACCCTCAGCGGAAAGGCCACCTCCGCACACCCACATACAGAGAAACGTCACGCTGCTACAGCCAGGAAGAAGGTTCACACTTTGTATTATAGGATTCAAGATGTTTTATGCAGTTACAGGTTATATCATACTATGAAGCTGGATGATTTGAGTTGACGCCCCAAAACCTTGCAAGAGGCCGGCAGTTTCACATTTTCACTGCCAAGTTTTTGCCATTCTTGCATTACGTTTACTTCCATTGGCTGAGTCAGAAACAGAACGGTTACTTTTACATTTGATCTACAATTCTTAGGGACGAATGTGACGGAAATGAACACAGAGACCACGCGCAGCCTTAGCTGTCCCTAACTTTACTTTTGCTCTCCTACAAGAGTCGTAAAGCCAGTTAGCCAAAGGCCATGAAAAGCAAGGTCGTTCAATCAAGAGTTGTACGCCCTGAGCCATTACGCATATCTAAGTTCATCATACGTTTGAGGGTCGTTAAAGAGTCATTTAATCAAGAGTCATACAGATGAGCCATTACACAAATCAAAGGTCATCAAACGTTTGAGGGTCGTTTAAGGGTCATTTAATCAAGAGTCATGCAGCCGAGCCATTAAGCAAATCAAAGTTCGTCATACATTTAAGGGTCAGGGGTCAGCGAGGGGTGAGGTCAGAGGGGGATGACGTAATGCGTCTACGTGAGGCTCCCGCTGCGGCTCCGTCAGCTATCTCATTGCAGGTGCCTGATTCCCTTCGGCCTGTACTCAGCGAGGTGACTCTCATGGTCAAACTACAAGGTCGCCGTGTTCTACTACTACTACTACTACTACTACTACTACTATTACTACTACCTCAGCCACTACTACTACTACTACTACTACTATTACTACTACTACTACTTCCTCTACAACAACAACTACTACTACTACTACTGCTACTACTACAGCTACTGGAGTTTCATCCGCTAAAATCACCACTACCACCACCACCACCACTACCACCACTATCACACCTTTTTTATTATAGAAACAAAACCTGACATGAACACGATTACGAAGCTCCTCTACCACGATGAGGGAGTGAAGAAAAGCTCAACGAACGGACACAAGGCAAACACCGAACTCAGGTAATAACAGGTACAGTTGGTAAACAAGATACACTATTTTGCTTCTCGGAAAGGTGTGGGAAATGAGGGAAACGGAAGGAGGATTTCCACGGAGGAGGAACGAAGGGAGGGAGGGACGAGAGGAGGGGAAGGGCAGCGAAGGGGGGATTCTGGTTACTAGGGAGGGAACGAAAGGGCAAATGGGAGGTGATGTAAGGACAAAGCGAGGGAGGAAGAGACGAGGAGAGGGATGAAGGGAGAAAGGAAGGAGAGGGAGACATACAGAGATTGAGTGGTGAAAGGAAAGGGACATACAGGGAGGGACAAAAGGAGGAGGAGGATACCAAGAGGAGGGAAGAAAAAGCCAAGAGAAGGATACAGAAAGGAAGAGAGGGATGAAGGGGCAGGGGAGGCAGAGACGAGGAAAGGGAGGAGTGGGAAAAGGTGGGAAAAGAGGAAGAATGGGGGTGGTCTGTGTGTGTGTGTGTGTGTGTGTGTGTGTGTGTGTGTGTGTGTGTGTGTGTGTGTGTGTGTGTGTGTGTGTGCAAACGTCCTGTGCGGTGCGTGGCCGGACTTGGCAGTGTGTCGCGATAAGATAACGGGGCTTTATAAAGGCTGGCGGTGGGAGTGGCCGGGTCAGTGCCTCGCCTCCTCCACCATGTCGCTGCTCCGGTCACTCCTGTCCCTGGTGGTGGTGGTCTGCGTCGCGCATCTCTCGGCGGCGGATTGGCCCTGTCCGGACGTCGGTGCTATTTCCCCCTGCATATGCATCGCTTCCGCAAGTCTTGAAATAACCATGGACTGCTCCGACGTCGACAGCAGTACAAGGCTGACAGAAATATTCCAGACGCCGTTCGCCTTCAATGACTTTAAGCGACTCATCATCGATCCCTTAACCCCTGTCAGTACCCTGTACGATCTGCCTGCTGGAGTGTTCGGTCCAGTGAGCTTCGAGGAGATTGACGTTATGAACACGTTGATCGAGACGGTGGAGGAAGAGGCGATCGTCAACTCCCACAACACGCTGGTGCGCCTTAACATGAGAGGAAACGAGATCAACACTTTCCCCTTCGAGACGCTGGACCTGTTCGTGGAACTGCGAGAGCTCGACTTGTCGGACAACAAGTTTTCGGGGGTCATGCCGGACATCGTGACGGAAGCTCTCACCACCCTGGACTTATCCGGCAACACGGGTTTCACACTCACCCAGACGGTCTTCATAGGCTCTCCCTATCTGCAGGTGCTGCGCCTCAACAACATGGCTCTGGGCGACACGACGCCGCCCAACGTGTTCTTCACGCTCAATAACCTCAAGACGCTGTACCTGCAGAACAACGGCATCCCGGGGACTCTCATCGAGGACTTCATCAACACGCAGCTTCAGCCGCAGCGGTCGAGGCTCACCACCGTGTACTTGGACAGGAACTCCCTCTCCCAGATCCACCCGCTGTCCGTGACTGGTGAGTGTGGCGCTAGGGCCTGCACCTCCTGTGCTGGGCAATGAACCCGACAGGTAGCTGCTGTGCCGGGTCACGTGTTACTGAAGGAAGACGTTTCCCCTTGACCAATTCTGACACAATAGTCACGACTAAGGTCATGCAGTGTTTCTAGCCTCCCTTTTCCCTCCCTCACTACTGGCAGCATCTCTGCCCTTCGTCCACCACAGCCAAGTCCCTTACACTCCCCTTCTTGCAGGATTGCCCGAAGAGGGAACAATCTCCTTCATGAGCAACCAGATCGAGTACTTGACGCAGGAGAATTGGGAAGGACTCGTATCTCAGCTCACCACGGCAGGCGCCATCGACATGAGAGGTGAGTTGTATTATTATTAATAATATTATTATTATTATTATTATTATTATTATTATTATTATTATTATTATTATTATTATTATTATTATTATTATTATTATTATTATTATTATTATTATTATTAGTAGTAGTAGTAGTAGTAGTAGTAGTAGTAGTAGTAGTAATAGTAGTAGTAGTAGTAGTAAAAGTAGTAGTATTAGTATTAGCAGTAGTAATAGTAGTAGTAGTAGCAGTAGTAGTAGTAGTAGTAGTAGTAGTAGCAGTAGTAGTAGTCGTAATAGTCGTAGTAGTAGTAGTAGTAGGAGTAGTAGTATTAGCAAGGGTAGTAGTAGCAGTAGAGTCTTCTTCCTCTTTTTAATGGTATTCTTTGTATAATCATTGTCAGTAGTAGCAGCAGCTGTAGCGGTATAAAGTAGCAGTACTGTTGCATCACGCAGTGGAGCAGTACAGCAGCGAAGGAGGTGGCCGGTAAGGTTGAAACAATTGTCCTCTTCCTCCCGCAGACAACCCGCTGGTGTGTGGCTGTGACGTGTATTGGCTGCTTAAAGACTCGTCAGCCATGGCCGCCTTTAACCAATATACCACGTGTGTCACCGGGAACCTGGTTGTGGACCTCCCCGTGCAGTGGTTCATCGAGCACTGCCCGTGAAGCCCCAACTAACGCGTCATCCGGCCGTCACCTGGGCACCGCTGCAGCCTTTGGCACAGTCCCGACCGGTCACTCAATGTTCCCTATCCAATAGTTTCTAATACACTTCAACGTGTCCGTGAATTATTTCCTTGTCTTCTTCCATTATCTTTGGCCTTGATCTTCAGGAGTTTCCGTCGTATATATTGTTCAAATAAAGCTGTGTTGTTCTTAGAGTGATTACTGTTCTTGCTGAGGTGCCCACACCCTCCTCGGCAAACGTTTCCGTCTGTGTCCATCGAAAACCATCCATCGTTCCTTAGCCTGCGTGGGTATAAGCGTTCACTCCACCAGTCACAGCAATAGGGGCTGCTCTTACCCTTTCAAGCACAGGTAAGGGTAGGCGGTGGTCGAACTGGTAGCGTACTGGGCCCACATTCACCGCGTGATGGACGATGCGGGTTCGAATCCCCACGCTAACACTCGGATTTTTCAGTCACCGCCGAGTGGCTTAAAACTACCCACATGGTGTCCTGAAGACCACTCATCAACCCGGACTCTAGAGGAAGCCGTCCAAGCGAATCAAGAACGAGTTCCGGGGGGCAGCATGAGCTAATGCAAGATGGCGCCACTATAAACACTCACCTGCGCCAGAACGGGCTGGGCCGACCATCAGGCCCCACCTGGAAGAAGCCTTGGGCCGACCATCAGGCCCCACCAGGAAGATGCCTACCGGCGCAACAGGCAAAAAAAAAAAAAAAAAAATAAATAAATAAATAAATAAAAAAATAAATAAAAGCCTAGT
The DNA here is from genome assembly GCF_024679095.1 of Eriocheir sinensis. Lineage (NCBI taxonomy): Eukaryota > Metazoa > Arthropoda > Malacostraca > Decapoda > Varunidae > Eriocheir > Eriocheir sinensis. Next base: position 1,095,717 of record NW_026111532.1, on the reverse strand, counting down.
ACCTCTCAGATCTTGCCTGTCTCTCTGATTTTTTTATATGTACTATTTCAACCTTTCTCTGCTCAATGTCAGGATTGTCCTTACAAATAAAGACGTCAACTATGAAAGGTCATTAGTAACCTAACGGTGGCCGAAATGGTAGCGTACTGGGCCCACATTCACCGCGTGATGGACGACGCGGGTTCGAATCCCCACGCTACCACTCGGATTTTTCAGTCACCGCCGAGTGGCTTAAAACTACCCACATGCTGTCCTGAAGACCACCCATCAACCCGGACTCTAGAGGAAGCCGTCCAAGCGAATCAAGAACGAGTTCCGGGGGGCAGCATGAGCCAATGCAAGATGGCGCCACTATAAACACTCGCCTGCGCCAGAACGGGATGGGCCGACCATCAGGCCCCACCTGGAAGAAGCCTTGGGCCGACCATTAGGTCCCACCAGGAAGATGCCTACCGGCGCAACAGGCAGCGACGTAAATAAATAAAAAAAAAAAAAAATACACACGGGTCATGCAGATAAGGGTCACGTAAGCCAGAAGTCATACGTCGAGTCATTCAAGTCACTGAACCAATAAGAAGCGGTTGTAGGTAAGGGTAGAGCACATCCAAGGGAGGTTAGCACTAAAGTCACACAGTCAAGCCAACAAGAAAAGCATCATTACATGCCTAAGGGTCGTAGAGATACAGGTCGTACATCCGGGAGTCGTACAGCCATGGGTCAGCGAACACAACGCAGGTACGTGAGTCTCCCGCCGCGGCGCCGTCAGCTATCTCGTCGCAGGTGCCTGATTCCCTTCGGCTTGTGCCCCTCGGTGACGCTCACGGCCACACAAGGCTGCCGCGTCCCTTTTTGCCCCCCCCCCCCCCCCCATGGCCCCTTCCATGTCCCCCACCACTTTCCCCTCCACGCCCCCTTCCTTGGCCCCCTCCACGCACCTCTTGCCTCCATCGTGCCCCTTTCTTTCCCCTTATCCACTCCCCTTTTTGCATGTGTCTTCACTATGTGTCCTTCCTTCCCTGTACGTCTCTTTTCGTCCCTGCACGCACCCTTATCACCCTGAATGTGTCCCTCCCTGAATGCTTTCCTCAACGAGAGTGTTAGGCCCTGTATGTGTCCCTCCCATTATGTGTCACTCCCGGTGTGTGTGTGTGTGTGTGTGTGTGTGTGTGTGTGTGTGTGTGTGTGTGTGTGTGTGTGTGTCCCTCCCTGTATGTATCTTTCCTAGCCGGTGTGTGCTCTCATTTCCCAGTAACTATTGTTGTTGTTGTTTTGGTAATTCTTACTAATAAGTCCGTGTCACGTGCAATAACGAAACTGGCATATTATGTAGGAGACACTGTGGTATTGCCATATATCTAAAAATCTTTTTGGGGATGAATCTCATATGGCTGTAATAGCTCCGAGAATGTGCTGTGCTGCGTTGGGTGGCTTCGATTTTCTAAGTCCATTGTTATGGTTTCACTCGGGGCTCTATAGACAGACTGAGCCTCAGAGTTGCCTTTTTGTTGCACTTCTCTAGTTTTACGGGTGCATCATACATGTGGGGGGGTACCCACCCTGGTTAGCATGGGGGTCGAGAGGTTAGGTTATGTAAAGTTCGGTTAGAGTAGTTTAAATATACTCCCCCACAAAAAAAAAAAAAAACGATTTTCCGGCGCATCATACATGTAAAAAATTACCGTTGTTTTTGTTGTTGTTTTTGTCGTTGTTGTTGTTATGACAAAACATACCTCCCGGATCGCGCCCCAGCTACGGGTCACGGTTGAGTACATCCTGTGTCGCTGCCTCTCCAAAAACAGACAATAAATACTGCGATGGCGGAAGGCACGCAGCTTATAAGCCAAAGATCTAAGGTTTATAAAAGGGTCGCGAGGGAATGCCTCCCATGACACCAAGCAGTTGTGAGAAGAATGTAAAAACACAAGTATAATGGACATCATCAGCAACAACAAAAAGATTTACAAAGCTTTCACAGCCACTGAGGTTTTCATGTTTTTCGTTTTCACTGAGATGAGTTTCAACGATCCTCGGGCGCTTGATGGTGGCGGTGCAGGGCGGCCCGCGAAAAGGGAGGTTATGGTGGGGACATACGCCATAGATGCAAGTGGCCTCGGTGTTTACTCCGTCGCCTTTGGTCTTTTGCCTGTGGTGGTTAAAAAGTGACTACCTCGGGACACAGGGCCAGTGTGACATCCGGGTTACACGAGTTTACCTTATTCAGTTTTTTCAAGGCAATCATTCATCGACCAACACAGAGTGAGCAGCATTCCGGCTGGGATTCGAACTCAGACCGCAGATTCGCACGTTAAACATTTCAAAGGTTGCTTATATTTTTATATGAATTTGTGACATTGCTGGGTGAACTGAGGTGTGTGTGTGTGTGTGTGTGTGCAAAAGTCCTGTGCGGTGCGTGGCCGGCCTTGGCAGTGTGTCGTGATAAGATACCGGGGCTTTATAAAGGCTGGCGGTGGGAGTGGCCAGGTCAGTGCCTCGCCTCCTCCACCATGTCGCTGCTCCGGTCACTCTTGTCCCTGATGGTGGTGGTCTGCGCCGCACCTCTCTGTGCGGCGGAGTGGCCCTGTCCGCTCGACAGTGCTATTTACCCCTGCACATGCGCCACTACCGCAAGATATGAAATAAACGTGGACTGTTCCAACGTCCAATCCAGTGACCAGCTGGCAAGGGTATTCCAAACGCCGTTCGCCTTCCATGACTTGAATCGACTCACCATCGAGCCCGTTGTTCCTTACGAGTCCCTGCTAGACCTGCCTGCTGGAGTGTTCGGTGACGTGAGCTTCAACGAGATTGACATCACCAACACGGTCATCCACACGGTGGAGGAAGAGACGCTCGTCAACTCCCACAACACGCTGGTGCGCCTTAACATGGAGGAAAACAAGATCAGTTGGTTCCCCTTCGAGACGTTGAAACTGTACGTGCAACTGACAGAGCTCGACTTGTCGTACAACAATTTTTCCGGGGTCATGCCGGACATCGAGATGGAAGCTCTCATCTCCCTCGACTTATCCGGCAACACGGGCTTCACACTCACCCAGACGGTCTTCATAGGCTCTCCCTATCTGGAGGTTCTGCGCCTCAACGACATGGGTCTGGGGGACACGACGCCGCCCAACGTGTTCCTCACGCTCAAGAACCTGAGGACGCTGTACCTGCAGAACAACGGCATCCCGGGGACTCTCATCGAGGACTTCATCAACACACAGCTTCAGCCGCTCACCGCCGTGCACTTGGACGGGAACTTCCTCTCCCAGATCCACCCGCTGTCCTTGACGGGTGAGTGTGGCGCCGGGCCCTGCACCTCCAGGCTGAGTCGGGCCATGACCCCGACAGGCAGCTGCTGTGCAGGGTCACGGGTCACTGAAGGAAGACGTATCACCCTGACCAATCCTGCCGCAATAGTCCCGACAATGTTTCTGACCTACCTTATTTCCTCCTTCATTACTGGCAGGATCTCTGTCCTTCCTCCAGCACAGCCTCCATCCCTTTACACTCCCTTTCTTGCAGGACTGAACGACAAGGGGACCATCTCCTTTAGGAACAACTTGATCGTGTACTTGACGCAGGAGAGATGGGAAGGACTCGTGTCTCGGCTCACCGTAGACGCCATCGACTTGAGAGGTGAGTTTTGTAGCGTTATTATTATTATTATTATTATTATTATTATTATTATTATTATTATTATTATTATTATTATTATTATTATTATTATTACTATTATTATCATTATTATTATTATTACTATCATTATCATGATTACTCTTATTACTACTCTTATTACTCTTATATTATTATTTTTGTCATTATTATTATTATTATTATTATTATTATTATTATTATTATTATTATTATTATTATTATTATTATTATTATTATTATTATTATTATTATCATTATTATCATTATTATTATTATTATTATTATTATTATCATTATTATTGTTATCATTATTATTGTTATTATTATTATTATTATTATTATTATTATTATTATTATTATTATTATTATTATTATTATTATTATTATTATTATTATTATTATCATTATTATTATTATTATTATTATCATTATTATTATTATTATTATTATTATTATTATTATTATTATTATTATTATTATTAGAGAACCCGCTGGAGTGTGGCTGTGACATGGCGTGGCTGGTTTTCGACTCGTCAGCCATGGCCGTCTTTAATAGCGGGACCACGTGTTGGAACGGGGACCTGGTTATGGATGTCTCCGTGCAGTGGTACCTCGATCACTGCACGTGAAGCCCCAACCAACGCGCCATCCGGTCGTTACCTGTGCACCGCTGCAGCCTTTGGCACAGTCCCTAACGGCCACTGTGTGTCTCCTATCCCACAGTTTCTAATACACTTAAACGTGTCTGTGAATTATTTCCTTGTCTTTTTCCATTCACTTTGGCCTTGATCTTCAGGAGATTCCGTCGTATATATTGTTCAAATAAAGCTGTGTTTTTCTTAGAGTGATTATTGTTCCTGCTGAGGTGCCCACACACTCCTCAGCAAACGCTTCCGTCTGTGCCCATCGAAAAGCATCCATCGTTCCTTAGCCTGGGAATAGGTGTTCACTCCACCAGTCACAGCAATAAGGGCTGCTCTTACCCTTTCAAGCACAACCTAGTATCATTCAGATCTTGCCTGTCTCTCTCTGATCCTTTTAAATGTACTATTTCAACCGTTTTCTTCTTAATGTCAGGATTATCCTTACATATGAGGACGTCAACCAATGAAAAGTCTTCAGTTACTTAACCCAAGATATTCAGCCTGCCAACTGTCGTTATATGCACAGAGGTCATATAGATAATGGTCGTGTGAGTCAGAAGCTGTCATAAATTAAACAGATAAGTAGCCGTCATAAACCCAAGGGACATGTAAGTTTCGTGCACATCCAGAGGAGGTTAACACTAAAACCGTACAGTCGAGCCAGCAAGCAAAAAACCATTACATGCCTCAGCGTCGTAGAGCTAAAGGCTGTACATCCGGGGGTCGAACGGCCATGAGACAGCGACGAGGAAACAACGCAGGCACATGAGTCTCCCGCTCGCTATCTCGTCGCAGATGCCCGATTCTCTTCGGCTTGTGCCCGGCGATGACGTTCATGGCCACACAAGGCTGCCACGCTCCTCCATGTCCCCGTCCACCCCCCCCTCTACGCTCCCTTGTTACTACGTGCCCTTCTCGCCTCCATCATGCCCCTTTCTTGCCCCTTAGCCGCTCCCCTCTGTGCACGTGTCCTCCGAAATTTGATCTTCCCTCCCGGTATGCATATGTCCTCTTTGAGACTCATAGATATATATATATATATATATATATATATATATATATATATATATATATATATATATATATATATATATATATATATATATATATATATATATATATATATATATATAGATATAGATAGATAGATAGAGAGAGAGAGAGAGAGAGAATGCTAATATGAAAAAAAAGTCTTCGTCTCAGTCTGAACATCTGCCGATAAAAGACGTGTGATCAGGTTTAAGATTTTCAACCATCTGCATTTCTCTCTCTCTCTCTCTCTCTCTCTCTCTTCCTTTCTTCCTTCTTCGACCCTTCTCTTTTCCTCCTCCATTCCCTTATTTTCGGTTCCTTTTCTTTCGTTTTATTTATTAGTCCAACGGCTCTTCTTCCTTTTCCTCTTGTTTTTTAGTCCATTTTCGAGGTCTTCTTTACTCCTCTTCTTTCTTTAATCCTTACTATTCTTCCTTCCTTCCTTTCTTCCTTTCATCTCTTTCTTCTCCTTTCAGTATTTCTTAATTTTCCTTTTAATCCAGCGTCTTTTTTTCACTGTTTTCCTCTTCCATTCTCTTCTCCCTTCAATGCAATATATACTCTTCCTTGATTTCTTCCTGTTTTGTTTTGTTTTTCTTGTTTCTTCCTCTCCTTCCTTTTTTCTACATTTCCTTTTTGATTTTTTCCTTCACTCCTTCCCTTTGTTCTTTTTTGGTACTTTTCTTCTTTCTCTTATTTCCTTACTGCATGTTTTCTTCCACTCCTTCCTTCCTTCCTTCCTTCCCATATCCATTCCTCCCTTTCTTTCAAGCTTCTTTTTTCCCCCTTCTTTCATTTCACAATTCCTTTTCATGTTAATTCCTTCCAGCCTCTCCTCATCCTCCTCCTCCTTCTCCTGTCCTCCTTCCTCCATTTTGTTCTTTTATTCCTCTTCGCCAAGCCTTGCGGGAAAAATATGAGTCAGTTATACTTTTTTCTGAGCTCACAGCTGTCGGGGAACTCTCAGCTCTCACGGCGACTGACATTGACTCACAAGAAGGCATTGAGGCTCATTCTAACTCTCGCGGCTCACTCTGACTCGGGGAAATTGGTCGTGAGTCATGTAGTGTGTATGTCTGCGTGTGTGTGGGTGTGGGTGTCACTAAGATGAAGGTCACGGACTGAACGCAAAGAATCAGTAAGGAGAGTCAGTCAGCAATATCACTCTCCGCTTTATCACTGTTTGTCCTCCCGGCGCGGTGGTGGTGGTGGTGGTGATGATAGTGGTGGTGGTGGTGGTGATGATAGTGGTGGTGGTCCCAGTGGTTTCCTTCCCTCCCTCTTTCTCTTATCTCGTTCTTACTCTTATTTTCTTCATTCTAATTTTTCTTCCCCCCTTCTCCCTCCTTCCATACTTCTTCCTTTTCTTCATCTCCTCCTCCTCCTCCTCCTCCTCCTCCCTCTCTCTTTTCTATTCCATTTCAGGCTCTTCTTCTTCTTCTTCCTCCTCTTTTTACACAGGCTGTTTGTTTTCCTCCTCCTCTTGTTATTCTTCCTATCCTTCTGTCACTCTCTTCTTATTCCTCCTCCTTCTCCTCCTCCTCCTCTTCCTCCTCCTTTTGGGGACTTTAACTTGCCAGTGAAAAGATGGGGTGAACCGTTGAAATGTAATACAGGGCTCGACCTGTACACAAATTTACTAGAAAGTGATTTGCATCAACACGTTCAAGAACCGACTCGGGAAAATAATATACTTGACCTTATCTTTTCAACGACAGCTGATCTAGTTAACGAAGTAAATGTTGGTCCAATTTTTAGTTCTAGCGATCACCGAACAATCACATTCAGCATCAATATGAAAGAAAGTAAAGTAACTCCTAGTAAAGAAAAGGTGCCTGATTATCAGAGAGCGAATTTCGTAAGACTCCGATCAATTCTAAATAATTCTGACTGGACTGAAATCACGGTGGAAACAGATATTGATAAATCTTGGGGGGCCTTCACCACAATATTGAACAATGCCATAAGCATATGCGTACCCTATCGTAACAGACGTTCAGCTTCTAAGAAGAAACCCAAATGGTGGAATAACGAAATTCAAAATAGCCTATCTCTTAAAAAATGCGTATACAGTAGATACATATCAACTCAGAGCGAGGCTGACAAACTAGAGTTGGACAGAATTCGCCGCGAAACCAAGAAATTAATAAAACGAAGCAAGAAAAATCTTGAAGAATATATAGCGGAAACAAGTAAATCTAATCCTAAAGAATTTTTTAGCTATGTAAATAATAAAAAGTCACTCACTTGTGGTATCGCACCGCTTGCTAATGAAAACGGTAACCACACGATGGCTACAATCCTAAATAACTTTTTCGCATCCGTATTTACCGACGAAGATTGTTTATCACCTCAACCGCCGGAGGTTAGAAGGATCGAAAAGATGTTAAGTGGCGTGCTCATCGTAGAAAGTGACATTTTACGCACAATTGAAAAGATTAAAGTAAGCAAAGCTCCTGGTCCAGGCAAAATTACCCCTAGGGTCTTAAAAGAAATCAAACATCAAATTTGTAAACCGCTCTCCATCATATTCAATAAATCTTTAACAGCTGGAAAAGTTCCGTCGGAGTGGAAACTTGCAAATGTCACACCAATTTTCAAAAAGGGGGACAAGTCTCATCCAGGAAACTATCGACCAATTAGCCTGACATCTATTGTTTGTAAGTTAATGGAGACTATCATTCGCGACAATATGGTGAAATTCTTCGAAGAAAATAATATAATAAATAATTCGCAACATGGCTTCCGTAGTAAACGTTCGTGTTTGACTAACTTACTTGATTTTTTTCACTATATTTTTGAGGTGTTCGATGAAAGCAGATCAGTAGATATCATATATCTGGATTTTCAAAAGGCATTTGATAAGGTCCCCCACCAACGATTGCTCAGCAAACTACTGGCGCACGGTATCTCGGGTAACATTCACAATTGGCTCTCTGAGCGGAAACAGAGAGTTCTAAGCGGTGTTACATCTAACTGGCTCGATGTCAAAAGCGGCGTACCTCAAGGATCAGTGCTTGGCCCCATGCTCTTCTTAATTTATGTTAATGATATCGATGATGGGCTCACTTGCAAAGTATCAAAATTTGCTGATGACACAAAAATTGCTAGTAAAGTAACTGCGACACTCGACGAAGAAGCTTTACAATCAGATCTAGATCGACTTGCACGTTGGGCCAATCAATGGCAAATGAAATTTAACGTTGACAAATGTAAAGTGTTGCACATCGGAAAAAATAACAATCGCGTTCGGTACGTAATGAATGGCCAACAACTTTCTGCAGGAAGTAAAGAAAAGGATCTTGGAATCACTATATCAAGCGATTTAAAGCCCGGTCAGCATTGTTCAGAGGTACTTAAAACTGCAAACAAATTGGTTGTCTTCATCGGACGAGTCTTTAATAATAAATCGGAAAAAGTAATATTAAAACTGTATAATTCGTTGGTTCGACCCCGTCTAGAGTACTGTGTACAGTTTTGGTCTCCCTACTACAGAAAAGACATAGAAAAGTTGGAACGGGTCCAACGAAGAGTAACAAAGATGATTCCTAGGTTGAGAAATTTGTCATATGAACAAAGGCTTAAAGAAGTAAATTTATTCAGCCTATCAAAACGAAGAATGCGAGGCGATCTAATAGAAGTGTTTAAAATGTTTAAAGGATTCAGTGATATTAATGCGGAAGATTACTTCACAGTTGATTGATCAAATAGAACAAGAAGAAATCACAATTTGAAGATAAGTGGTAAAAGATTCTCGTCGCACGAAGCTAAACATTTCTTCAATCGAGTTGTTAATGTTTGGAACTCTGTACCTTGTGATGTCGTTGATAGTGCAATAGTTACGGCCTTCAAGAATAGATTAGACAAGTGTTTTGAATCCAACCAGTAACTAAGATATTACTCATTGTCGTAATAACGTTAAGTTCTTTCGAATACTGGTGTCCTTGTCCGCTTTTATCGCCCGCTTAGTGGTAGCAGTAATGGTAGTTCTTTCCTCTTTCCTACATAATTTCCATGCAGTTTTTCCATGCTACATGGTTCTTTTTCCTTTCCTGCCAGCACTGGCTGGAGGGATGGGGGGGTGGGGAGGAGCCTTCGCCTTTGCTGTCCTTCATCTTCCACCTTTGATTAGAGTAGGGAGGTAGGAAGACACCTACCGAACGGGCGCAAGCCACTCCCGGTGAGGTATATATGGGAGGTGAGAAGGGAGCTGAAGCCCTCCAAAGACCCTTCCCATGTCCTCACTAACCGTTTCCCTATTGTCTCACCAACACCGGAGAGTAGTTCAGCATGCTCTCTAAAGACAGATCCTCTCTTTATCCACACCACATTACATTCTCACAACATATACACCTTTTCCCAAAATTAAAATTTCAAAACGGCGCACATACACCAAGCCTCGGAGTCCCCGCCTGGGGGGGGGACCACAAATTCCCCCAGGGAGGACTCCCCTTCTGGCTACCGACCCGAGAGGTGTCTTGATAACTCCTCGAACCTCTTTCTTCTCAATTTCTGCAACATTCGCGGTCTTCGCTCTAATTTTCATTCTGTGGAACATCATCTCTCCTCCTCTAAACCTCACCTTCTCTTCCTTACCAAAACACAGGTTTCTGAGGCTACTGACAGCAATCTCTACTCTGTTCCCTCCTACTATCTCTATCCTAAATTTCAATCCTAAGCTGGATGTTGCGCCTACGTGCGCAACGACATCACTTGCTCTCGTGCCCACGACCTTGACTCTTCTGAATTTTCCACCATCTGGTTAAGACTTCACTGTCATTCTATTACTAAATACATCTGTGCTGTTTATCTCTCACCTAACTCTACCAACTATGTAAAATTCTTTGACTATTTGAATTCTAAAGTGGAGCACATCTTGACCCACTCTCCTTCGCTGAAATCTCCATCCTAGGAGATTTCAATGTTCACCACCAGCTTTGGCTTTCATCCTCTTTCACTGACCATCCTGGTGAACAAGCCTACAACTTTGCTATCCTTAACGACCTAGAGCAGTTGGTCCAGCACCCTACACGTATTCCTGACCGTCTTGGAGATCGGCCCAACATTCTAGACCTCTTCCTTACCTCAAACCCTTCTGCTTATTCTGTCAAACTGTTCTCTCCGTTGGGCTCCTCCGATCACAATCTTATTTCTGCATCCTGTCCTATCGCTCCTGTACACCCTCTGGACCCACCGAAGAGGCGATGCTTCTGGCATTTTGCTTCAGCTCGGTGGGACGACCTGAGGATGTACTTTCCGATTTCCCGTGGAATGATTATTGCTTCCAGGATAGAGACCTCTGTGTGTGCTCAGCGCATCACAGAGGTGATTGTCTCTGGAATGGAGGCATACATTCTCGTTCTTTCTCTACTCCTCACGCTAAAAGCCTTGGTTTAATCACGCTTGTTCTCGTGCTGTCAATGATAGAGAGGTAGCTCACAAAAGATACCAGAGCCTTCAAACTAATGCTAATTATAAACTTTACATTTCTGCCCGAAATCGTGCCAAATCTATTCTCCGACTAACCAAAAATTCTTTCATTAATAGAAAATGTCAAACCTTGCTTTCTAACTCTTCCTGTGACTTCTGGCATCTAGCCAAAACATCTCCTCCAACTTCACTTCTTCATCTTTCCCTCCACTCTCAGTCCTGACGGCAACACTGCCGTCTCATCTATCTCTAAGGCTGAACTCTTCTCTCAAACTTTTTCTAAAACTCCACTCTGGACGATTCTGGGCATATTCCTCCTACTCATCCCCCTCTGACTCCTTTATGCCTGTTATAAAGATTCTTCAAATGATGTTTTATGCACTCTCTGGCCACAATCCTCAGAAGGCTTATGGACCTGATGGAGTGCCTCCTATTGTCCTTAAAACTGTGCCTCCGTGCTGTCACCCTGCCTGGTCGAACTCTTTCGCCTCTGCCTGTCAACATCTACCTTTCCTTCTTGCTGGAAGTATGCCTTCATACAGCCTGTACCTAAGAAGGGTGACCGCCCAATCCCTCAAACTACCGTCCTATTGCTTTACTTTCTTATCTATCTAAAGCTTTGAATCAATCCTTAAACGGAATATTCAAAAGCACCTTTCTACTTCTGACCTTCTATCTGATCGCCAGTAGATGTTCCTCAAGGGGCGTTCTACTGGTGATCTCCTTTCCTTTCTAACTGACTCTTGGGCATCATTTCTTAACCGTTTCGGTGAAACTTTTATTGTTGTCAATGACATATCAAAAGCTTTTGACAGTCTGTCGCAAGTCTTAGCTTTCTTAACTTCCCTCCTACGGTTTATATCCCGCTCTCTGTACTTTCATCTCCAGTTTCCTTTCTGGCTGATCTATCTCTGCTGTGGCAGACGGTCACTGTTTTTCCCCTAAACCTATCAACAGTGGCGTCCGGCAGGGCTCTGTTCTATTTCCCACTCTTTTCTGTTGTTCATTGATGATCTTCTTTCCAAAACGAACTGTCCTATCCATTCCTACGCCGATGATTCCACTCTGCATTATTCAACTTTTTAATAGAAGACCCACCCTTCAGGAACTTAACGACTCAAGGCTGAGGCTGCAGAACGCTTAGCCTCAGACCTTACTATTATTTCCGATTGGGGCAAGAAGAACCTGGTGTCCTTCCACGCCTCAAAAACACAGTTTCTCCACCCATCCACTGACACAATCTTCCAAACAACTATCCCTTATTCTTTGACAACACCCAGCTATCACCTTCCTCAACACTAAACATCCTCGGTCTATCCTTAACTCAAAATCTCAACTGGAAACTTCATATCTCATCTCTTACTAAATCAGCTTCCTCGAGGCTGGGCGTTCTGTACCGTCTCCGCCAGTTCTTCTCCCCTGCACAGTTGCTGTCCATATACAGGGCCTTGTCTGCCCTCGTATGGAGTATGCATCTCATGTGTGGGGGCTCCACTCACACAGCTCTTCTGGACAGAGTGGAGGCAAAGGCTCTTCGTCTCATCAGCTCTCCTCCTCATACTGATAGTCTTCACCTCTTAAATTCCGCCGCAATGTTGCCTCTTTCTATCTTCTATCGATATTTCCACGCTGACTGCTCTTCTGAACTTGCTAACTGCATGCCTCCCCTCCCGCGGCCCCGCTGCACTCGACTTTCTACTCATGCTCATCCCTATACTGTCCAAACCCCTTATGCAAGAGTTAACCAGCATCTTCACTCTTTCATCCCTCACGCTGGTAAACTCTGGAACAATCTTCCTTCATCTGTATTTCCTCCTGCCTACGACTTGAACTCTTTCAAGAGGAGGGTATCAGGACACCTCTCCTCCCGAAACTGACCTATCTTTCGGCCACCTCTTTGGATTCTTTTTAGGAGCAGCGAGTAGCGGGCTTTTTTTTATTAATGTTTACTTTTTTGTGCCCTTGAGCTGTCTACTTTGCTGTAAAAAAAAAAAAAAAAAGATAGTGTAGCTTGTCACAAACAACCTCGTAAGGACCAGCAGGTCTGCTGTTGTTTGTTCTTCCTTTGTGTTTCTTTGTGTTCCTCCTCCTCCTCTTCCCACACGGCCTATTTGAAACAACGCCCCGCTAGAAACAAGAAACAAGGGCATAAAAATAGCGAATGAGAGAGAGAGAGAGAGAGAGAGAGAGAGAGAGAGAGAGAGAGAGAGAGAGAGAGAGAGAGAGAGAGAGAGAGAGAGAGAGAGAGAGAGAGAGAGAGAGAGAGAGAGAGAGAGAGAGAGAGAGAGAGAGAGGCACACAGACAGACAGACAGACAGACACACAGACACAGACACAGACAGACAGAGAGAAGAGGGAGAGAAGAATGGAGAGATATTCTGGGTCAGGGAGAAGGAGGAAGAGAGGGAGGGGAGGAAGGAGGAAAAATAAGTTAGGGAGGAGAAAAAAAAATATTCGCATAACCCAAGTTTTTGGAGTAAAGGATGGAAGGCGGGCGGGAGGGGGGGAGGGAGAGAAAGAGGGAGGGAGAACTTTGTCACTTGAGGAAGGACGGAAGGAAGGAAAGGAGGGAGGGAGAGAGGTAGGGAGAGAAAAAACAGCTGTGCTTCTGATTGAAGACATTCTCTCTCTCTCTCTCTCTCTCTCTCTCTCTCTCTCTCTCTCTCTCTCTTGTAGGTGTGGTGATCCTATTATCATTATTATTATTATTATTATTATTATTATTATTATTATTATTATTATTATTATTATTATTATTATTATTGTTATTTCTATTATTATCATTATTAGCTGGGACAGTGGTGGTAGTATTAATGTAAGCTAAGAAAGGAAAGTGAAGGAAGGATAGATAAATAGGTAGATAGATAGACAGATCGAAAGATAGACAGATAGATAAATAGGTAGATACACAGATAAAAAGAAAGAAGGAATATTAGTAGGATTAAAATGATGATAATGAAAGCAATGACAAAAAAAATAACAGAATGAGATCAGAAAAAAAAGTAATATCGCAGAAGAAACACAAAGTAACACAAAGAAAGAACAAGCAACAGCAGACCTGCTGGTCCTTACGAGGCTGTTTGTGACAAGCTACACTAACTATCTAATCAAAGGTTGAAGATGAAGGACAGCAAAGGCAAAGGCTCCTCCAGCCAAAGCTGGTAGGAAAGGAAAAAGAACCATGCAGCATGGAAAAACTGCATGGAAATTATGTAGGAAAGAGGAAAGAACTACCATTACTGCTACCACTAACCGGGCGATAAAAGCGGACAAGGACACCAGTATTCGAAAACACTTAACGTTATTATGACAATGAGTAATATCTTAGTTGCTGGTTGGATTGAAAATACTTGTCTAATCTATTCTTGAAGGCCGTAATTGTTGTACTATCAACGATATCACAGGGTAGAGAGTTCCAAACATTAACAGCTCGATTGAAGAAGAAGTGTTTAGCTTCGTGCGACGAGAATCTTTTACCACTTATCTTCAAATTGTGATTTCTTCTTGTTCTATTTGATCGATCAATTGTGAAGTAATCTTCCACATTAATATCACTGAACCCTTTAAACATTTTAAGCACTTCTATTAGATCGCCTCGCATTACTTCTTTAAGCCTTTGTTCATATGATAAATTTCTCAACCTAGGAATCATCTTTGTTACATTTCGTTGAACCCGTTCCAACTTTTCTATGTCTTTTCTGTAATAGGGAGACCAAAACTGTACACAGTACTCTAGAGGGGGTCGAACCAACGAATTATACAGTTTTAATATTACTTTTTCCGATTTATTATTAAAGACTCGTCCGATGAAGCCAACCAATTTATTTGCAATTTTAACTACCTCTGAACAATGCTGACCCGGCTTTAAATCGCTTGATATAGTGATTCCAAGATCCTTTTCTTTACTTACTTCAGAAAGTTGTTTGCCATTCATTACGTACCGAACGCAATTGTTATTTTTTCCGATGTGCAACACTTTACATTTGTCAACGTTAAATTTCATTTGCCATTGATTGGCCCAACGTGCAAGTCGATCTAGATCTGATTGTAAAGCTTCTTCGTCGAGTGTCGCAGTTACTTTACAAGCAATTTTTGTGTCATCAGCAAATTTTGATACTTTGCAAGTGAGCCCATCATCGATATCATTAACATAAATTAAGAAGAGCATGAGGCAAAAGGAGGAAGAGGAGGAGACGAGGCGAACAAGGAGAACCACAAGAAGGAGGAGGAGGAGGAGGAGGAGGAGGAGGAGGAGAAGGAGGAGGAGGAGGAAGAGGAGGAGGAAAAGGAGGCCAAAACCGAAGGAAAAGATGAGAAAGGGATTATAAAAAAGAAGAAACAGAATAAGAGGAAACAGAAGGAGGAGGAGGAGGAGGAGAAGAAGCAAAAGAAGTAGGCGACAGGAGTGGGCGTGAGAGAAACGGGCGTGCGTGAAGCCTTTGGGAGAAGTGGGCGGGGTTCTGTATCCCTCGGTGGGCGGTGTCTGTGCGAGGGTGGTAGGCGGGGCTGAGGCGTGTGCGTGGGGAGGTGGGCGGGAGTGGCGGCGGGCTGGGCGGCGCTTGGCTGGACCTATATAAGACGAGTCGCTGGAGGCTTGTCCTTGCACTTCTTCGGGTGGACGCGGGCTCTCCAGGTGGGTGCGTGTGCGTGTGTGTGAAAGAGTGAGAGTTAGATAGATAGATAGATGTATAGAGAGAGCATGTGTGTATTTGAGTGTGGGTGTTTGATTGCCAGAGTAGAGAAGAGTATTGAGAGAGAATAAGAGAAGAGAAAGATAGAGAGAGTATTACTGAAAGACGTGGGTACAGATTAAATAATAGAGTGCTTACAACAATAGCGTGAAGATTGAGCGTATAGGATTAAGGGCGTGAAGAGTGTGGAAGAGGGAGGAGTTAAGGAGAAAGAGACGGAGAGGACTGAAAAAAAGAGAAAGAAGGAGGCAGGAAGGAAGGAAGGGAGGAAAGGGATGTAGAGGAAGAGTAAAAAGGAAAGAGAAACGGATTATTTGAGTACCGGGAAGGAAGGAAGGAGATGATTGTCTGTGTGAAGTAGATGGTGCTGTGTCTGTGTGAAGTAGATGGTGCTGTGTCTGTGTGAAGTAGATGG
>NW_026111532.1:1054848-1074848 GCF_024679095.1 Eriocheir sinensis | reverse complement strand
CGCTCAGGGAAAAACGTCTCGTCTGAAGGGCTCCATAAAGTTTTAGAGTATTCTAAACCGCCTGACACCGCGCTGGAATTAAGCCGCGCGGCCAGTGTGTGAAGGGCCTCATTGAACTTCATTGATTTCTAAACCGCGCGGATAAAAAAAAAGCTTTTCGTGTGAAGCGGGCCGAAAAACGGGAAGCGGGAATCGTAAAGCATTCATTCATGGACGGTGATATTAGATGGGGTGAGATTCACAGGAACTTAGGTTCAAAGGAGCTGCCTTGTACAGTCCTACCGGCCTCTTGGAGACTCCTACGTTCTTATGTTCTTATTGAAAATATTACAAGTTAACTTAATCTGCATAAATCGCCATTCTCCTCTCTCTCTCTCTCTCTCTCTCTCTCTCTCTCTCTCTCTCTCTCTCTCTCTCTCTCTCTCTCTCTCTCTGCCACATATTTTTTCTGTTTATCCATTTGTGGTGGAGACTTAAGCAGGTAATACACAGTCTCTAGAGTACTACTGGCATTCATTCCTCGTGTGATGGTTATTTCTTCGCTTCTCTCTTGCTTACGACTGGCTAGTCTGAAAGAGAGAGAGAAAGAGACTGAGTGAATGAGAGACGGAAAGGAAGAGACGAAACATACTTAGAAACATAGTGAATTACTAGGCATTATTATATTAGTTATTGTTTTTAGTTTTCTTATTCTTATTCTTAGTAGAGTACAGATGGGCACACACACACAAAAAAAGAAAAACATACCGTGAGAGAGAGAGAGAGAGAGAGAGAGAGAGAGAGAGAGAGAGAGAGAGAGAGAGAGAGAGAGAGAGAGAGAGAGAGAGAGAGAGAGAGAGAGAGAGAGAGAGAGAGAGAGAGAGAGAGAGAGAGAGAGAGAGAGAGAGAGAGAGAGAGAGAGAGAGAGAGAGAGAGCACCCACTCCTTTACAATACTTGCTCGTGATGTTTGGGCCTGACACATAATTCCTTTAGTGATGTGCCGCGCGCCGGGCTTATCCACGGAACAGGCGGAGGAAAGGAAGGATGGAGAGGGAGGATGGGAGAGAGAGAGAGAGAGAGAGAGAGAGAGAGAGAGAGAGAGAGAGAGAGAGAGAGAGAGAGAGAGAGAGAGAGAGAGAGAGAGAGAGAGAGAGAGAGAGAGAGAGAGAGAGAGAGAGAGAGAGAGAGAGAGAGAAGGAGGGAGGGAAAGTGAGAAGAGAGGGTGAGAAAGAGCAACGTAGAAGGAGGAGGAGGAAGAGAAGAAGAAGAACGAGGAGGTTAGGTGGGATGGAAGGAGGGGAAGAAAGAGAGAAGGAAGAAGAGACACGAGACTGAGAAAGAGAAACGTACGAGGAGGAGGACGAGGACGAGGAGGAGGCGGAGGAGGAGGCGAGAAGGAGGAGGAATTGAACGCCACTGATTCTCACTCGCGACGTGTCATTGATTATAAAGACTTTGGGTTCATCGACACTTCGTTGGACCATAAAAAAAGTATCTTGAAACTCTCCATTAAATTTTCTTGCAGGCTGCGTTTGTTCACAAGAGATTAATTTAGTTTAGCAATGTTCTTCGCATGGCAGTGAGAAAAAACTGCACTGCATATTCTAAGTAAGGCCGGACTAAACTATTGTAGAGTAGTAGTAGTATATTTCTAGTCCTTGAAGAACGTGTTTTTGCTAATGGAACCAAACATTCTTGCTCTACTCGCTCCCGCAATGGTAGACTAAAACTGCACTGCATATCCTAAGAGAGGCCTGACTAAGCTATTACAGAGTGGTAGTATTCCATCCACTTCCAAATCGAGCCTCCTGATTATATTCCCAACTTAAAGAACCCGTCACATGTCTCCGTTGAAGGGCCTCCCATTCATCAGAGCAAGGGGAAATTCTACACAAATCTTACAAATCTTCTTAGAGGCTTTAGCTGTCTTGATCTGAGAGGCCCGAGTTATCACCAATCTTTCCGCGTCGTCAGCAAGAGTGCGAAGGAAGGATAAAAATGATCAGGAGTAAGGAAGGCCTCGAAAATAGACTTAGGAACCAGATGACGAGGAAAATTGAATAGACGTTGGAGTAAATAAAAACAAAAGAGGAGGAAAAAGAAAGGAAGGCCTCGAAAATGGACTTAAAAATGAGATGAAGAGAAATATGAAATAGCCGTTGAACTAAATAAAAGCAGAGGAGGAAAAAATGGAAAGGAACTGAAGGAGAAAGAGGGAGAGGAGGAGGTAAAAAAAGGAGAGGCAGGTGGGAGGGAGGGAGAAGAGAGGATGAGAAAAAAAGAGATAACTGAGAGAGAGAGAGAGAGAGAGAGAGAGAGAGAGAGAGAGAGAGAGAGAGAGAGAGAGAGAGAGAGAGAGAGAGAGAGAGAGAGAGAGAGAGAGAGAGAGAGAGAGAGAATATTGCATGTCCTTAAGTCTATTATTTTTTTTTCGGCGGTTCGGTGTTGAAAAATTACAAGTTAACTTGATCTGCATAAATCGCCATTCTCCACCCTCTCTCTCTCTCTCTCTCAGGACCCAAGAAAACCTAAAACTAATGACTTTTTTTTTTGCCATTCATCATTTATTCATTAATTTATATCCTTATCTATTCGTTTATATATAGAGAGAAAAAGTGAATAAGAAATAAGTAAAGAGAAAGATAAAAAAGGAAAAGGAAGAAAGCAAAAGGAAAGGAAAGAAAGATAGATAAAGCCGAAGACAGAAAGAGGGAGAAACAAACAAAGACATATAGACAGACAGACAGACAAAAGAAACACGATTTTTCTTTTAAATTATACCTCATATTGCCCTAGTACCCCTCCCCCCTTCCTTCTCCTCTCCCCACCCCCCAAAAAACCTTATCAACAGGAGGAGGACGAGGGGGAGGAATAGGAGGTGGAGGAGGGAGAGGAAAACTGCCCCCGGCGATGAGGAAGGGAGAGAAAGAGAGAAAGTGAGAGAGGGAGGGAGAGGTGACTTCCGATAGGGGGGAGAAAGGGGAGGAGGTGGGGAAGAGGGGTGAGAGAAGAGGGGGAAGGAGGAAGGGGAGGAGGAGGAGGAGGAGGAGGTGTGTTTTTGTAGCCTCCAGGGGAAGAGACTGGCGATGTTACCTCCTCGTTACGATGAAGAGAAGGAGGAGGAGAAAGACGACGACGAGGAGGAGGAGGAGGAGGAGGAGGAGGAGGAGGAGGAGGAGGACTAGACCAGATAATTAAGAACTAGATAGTAATAGGCCTATGATAAAAAAAATGGAAGACGTGGAAACATTTAGAAGGAAGAGGAAGAGGAAAAGGAGTAGGAGAAGGAGGAGGAGGAGGAGGAGGAGAACTAGAAAGACCAGAAACAGAAAGAGGAGGAAAATCAGTAAACCAATAAATGAAGGAAGAGAAAGTAGGCAAAAAGAGACGGGGAAAGAAAGCAAAGGAAAGAATGGAAGAGAAGAAGAAAGAAGGAAATCTATAGAAGGAAAAAGGAAATGAAACAGAACGAAAGACAAAGGACAAAGAGAAGAATTGAAAAGATAAAAATAAAGGAAATAAAGAAAATAAAGGAGGAGGTAAAGAAAAGACATAGTAAAGAAGAGAAGTAGAGAAAGGAGAGAAAGGATGAAGATAGGAAGGAAAAACAAATTAAAGAAAAACAAACAACAGGAGCAGTAAGAAAACAAGAGGTCACACACACACACACACACACACACACACACACACACACACACACACACACACACACACACACACACAATCAAAAAAGGTGGAAGAAATAATAACAAAAAATAAATTAAGAAGAAGCAAATTATAAGAAAAAAGCGTAAATATAGATGACAGAAAAATATCAAAGGGAAAAACACCAGCCTTAAGAAATTTCTAAGGTAGCTTTCTTTGATCCAAGTACAATTAACCGCTCCATTATACCCATTGAACCGCCAGGCGATACGTCACCCTCTACACACACACGCTCAACCTGCCCCCACCTCACACACACACACACACACACACTTCATTTTTTCTGTGTGTGTGTGTGTGTGTGTGTGTGTGTGTGTGTGTGTGTGTGTGTGTGTGTGTGTGTGTGTGTGTGTACTGTGGTCTGTTCAAACGATGTGTTCCTCTTACTCATAAATAGAATTCATTAGCCTCTCCTCATTGCCTGTTCTTCTCTCTCTCTCTCATGGAAGAAGTCTATCAACCTCACATGACCTCAATTTACATGTTTATAGAGTATTTGCTAAAGCCCCGCGGTGTTCCCATTGTCAATCATGGGAGCCGCTGAGTAATGTAAACGTGGCTTGCTGAGACCGTAGAGTTTTACCGCGTGGCTGCCTAGGTAACGCTCCGCCCGAAACGCACTCTTTGTCTTATGAGGATTGAAAAGCTAGGAGGAATCAGGTGGAATTCTTGATGAAAACCTCTCTGCTGATCAATCTGTTAGTGCTAAAGGTGGCAGGAGATTTACTAAGACTTTGTTATTGACCTAAATTTTAATATTTTGTGTGTCAACTAAAGCTATATATTGTACAAGAGGTAAGGTAAGGTGATGATTATTGAAACATGTAGCAGGAGAGGTTGAGTGATTGACAGACGACCTCCATGAGACTGAGAGAGGAATCTAGGGCCAAATCAAGAGATTCCTAAAAAACAGTCTTGGCGCCATAGGATTACTTTCTTTGAATCGACTCTTTTTATAGTGAAAATCATAAAACTCTTCTAATATCCATAATGTTTTTTCATCCCTTTCAGAATCCTCTTCATCTTCTGGACACGCTCACCGAACAGAAACAGAGACAAGGGAACAAAACAAAATAGCAATACAGAATAGAAAAGGGGGTAGGATATATATATAAAAAAATCATAGGAAAACAAAATAGAGAGACGACAAAAAACAAAACTACAGAGAGAAAAAAGGGAAGAGTTACATTAGCTTATCGTTCAACCACCACCACCACCGCCGCCGTCATGTCCACCGAAAGGCTCCTGACCACTGTGCTCTCCTCCGTGTTCTTCCTGGCCCTGGCAAGCAAGTGTGTGGCCGTGCCGGAGGAGGGCAACCACGCCGGCCCCCCGCCCCCCCGCGAGCCTCCCCACGACCCCCACGCCGACAAAGGTGAGTAGTAAATTTTTTTTTCTTGTTTCATTCATTCTTTATTTCTTTGTCTTTCTATCTTTCTTTCGTTTACTTTCTCTCTCTCTCTCTCTCTCTCGCAGATACCATCAAGCAGCAGAGTTTCAAATGGCAGTTCCATCAGCGAGGTCCATCACAATTACACTTCTTATTTCTATTCATGAACGAAAGAATAAAGAGAGAGAGAAAGAAAGGAATGATTAAGGTGAAGTGATTTAGATGAGGAAACGAGGGAGAATGAGAAAGAGATGATTCTTTCATTCTCTTTCTTTCTCTAATATTTTCTTTCCTCTTTCTCTAGCTATCTCGCATACGTGGGAAAAAAATAGGAAGAAAAAAAAGTAAATAGAATAAGAAAGTGATTGAAGGAAAGAGATTTAGATGAGAAGGGAGAGAAAGAGTCTTCCTTCTTCTTCTTCTTCCTCTTCCTCCTTCTCCTCCTCCTCCTCTTCCCCTCGGCTTAGCTACAATATTTTTTTGTCTTCTCCTTCCCCTCTTCTTTTCTTCTCATTCCTCCTCCTTCTCTTCTTCTTCCTCCTCCTCCTCCTCGGCTGCTTGACAGGTGTAGGAAGGAGAAAAGTGGTGGTGTTGGTGGAGGTGGTAATATCTCTCTCTCTCTCTCTCTGACTTTGGAAAGAAAAAGAGAGAGAGAGAGAGAGAGAGAGAGAGAGAGAGAGAGAGAGAGAGAGAGAGAGAGAGAGAGAGAGAGAGAGAGAGAGAGAGAGAGAGAGAGAGAGAGAGAGAGAGAGAGAGAGAGAGAGAGAGAGAGAGAGAGAGAGAGAGAGAGAGAGAGAGAGAGAGAGTGCTTGCTTGCATCATTAAACGTAAGAGAACCCAACAGGTGTTTCCCTCCCTCCCTCCCTTCCTCATTACCTCCCTCCTACCTCGCCTTTCTCACCTCTTACCTGTCCCTCCCTCCCCCTCATCCTTCCCCCTATCACCTCCCATCATTAAGCCACGCACAGGTAATGAACACTAAGTCAACGTGATTTTTACCAACACTTTCCACTTCCCTTAAAATCCACGAGCTTAAATTGGCCTGGACATGAGCAGTGTTGGAAAGGGAAGGGAGGAAGGGAAGGGAGGGAAGGGGTGGTTGATTGAGGAAGGAAATAGAGAGGAGAAAGAACAGTTATTTTCCTATGTTCTCCTTTCTCTTTCTATCTTTTCTTTACTCCTTTCCATCTTACTCTTTCCTCTCTTATGCGTTCTCCTCTTCCCTCTGTTCCTCTTACTCCCTCTCGTCCTTTTCCTCTGTATTTAATTCTCTCTCTATTCTTCCTCTGTGATTTTACACTTCCGGAAGCATAAGTAATAAAAGAAGTTAAATTATTCTCAATCTACCATTTTCAGCATCAATTAGGCAACTTTATCTCTATCTATATCTCCATCTATATCGCCATCTCCATACTGTTCTCTTTCCCTGACTAAACAACGGACAGAAACGTGTTGGAATCTATGTTGAGGAGAATACAAGAAGCTTTTAAACGTCCAAAATTGCATTCTCTGTTAAGGCGAAGGGAAGCGAGGAGGCTGGTGGGCCGAGGCTTATAAATGAATGAAGGGCTTAACAAGGGTGACGTTAATAAGGTTCCGGCATTATGGTGCAGGGTAGGACACGCAGTAAAGGGTTTCAGACGTTAACTTCAGGTCTAATAATGATATTGTCAGGCTCGGGTTTTCTGATAGAGTGGTGGATGAGTGAGACGGGTTTAGTAGTCTCTCTCTCTCTCTCTCATATTGGAGGAAACATCATTAATATCTTCACTAATAATGCTGTTAAGATGAATTGCCTAAAGGAAGTATATTATTATTATTATTATTATTATTATTATTATTATTATTATTATTATTATCACCTTAGTATCACCATATTTACCATTCATTATTTTACTATCAACATCATCATCATTATCATCATTACCATATTCATTATCATCATCATTTCAATAATAGCAAAATATCCAAGCGTCATTAGTTACTCTACTCATCACTATCATTATCATCACCATCATCACCACCACCACCATCACCACCATCATCATCATCACCATCAATATCACAAGCACGCACACCACCACCACCACAGTAACAATAACAACCACCACAATCAAAATAATCACCATCATAACCACCACCAACACCACCATCACCACCACAGTCACCACCATCTACACCATCATCACCACGTTATGTTCCTTGCTAAAAGCCCTTCGAGCCTGACTCTCCAGGGCGCCTCTAAATCAATGAGGAGGAGGAGGAAGAGGAGGAAGAGGAGGAGGAGGAGGAGGAAACGGAGACAAGGAAGAGAAAGGAAACGGGTTTGAAAATTACATAAAAAACTTCCCCAAAATTTCCCAGTAACTTTTTTTTTCATCCTAGCGCAATTTTTTTCCCGTCCAAATTTCTAATGCAAGAGTTCACCGACATCTTCGCTCTTTCATAACTTTTTGGAACAGTTTTCATTTATTTTCCTTTTCCGTGACCCAGAAACGGAAGTGTGCAGATCAATATAGTGTGTGTGTGTGTGTGTGTGTGTGTGTGTGTGTGTGTGTGTGTGTGTGTGTGTGTGTGTGTGATGGCTGTTTTTCGCCTGAGGCGAGTAAACAATCAACAGCTACAATAAATTCTTGCGTCAACTGGAGGAGGAGGAGGAAGAAGAAGAAGAAGAAGAAGAGGAGGAGGAAGAGGAGGAGGAAAATAAAAGGAAAATGGAGAGGAATCTACGGAGGTGTGGAGGGGATATTGTCGGAGGAAGAGATATATGAAGGAGGAGGAGGATAATGAGAATGAAGAGGAGGAGGAGGAGGAGGAGGAGGAGGAAAGATGAAATGTAAGAGGAGTTGATTTTCTAAGAGCTATATTGTCCTCTCACCAAACACCTCCTCCTCCTCCTCCTCCTCCTCCTCCTCCTCCTCCTCCTCTCTCTCCTCCTACTTTTCTCTCTGATTCCACTTACTTTTACCCTCCTACGTCTCCTCCTTTTCAGATTTCCTCTACTAATCTCTCTCTCTCTCTCGCTCTCTCTCTCTCCCTGGCATTTACCACTCCACATAGAGGTCTCTCACACACACACACACACACACACACACACACACACACACACACACACACACACACACACACACCAGAGGGGCTAGACGTCGTCTCTTTGTCTTATTTTTTTCGTTGTTTCTCCCTTTACCCTTTTTTTTTCCTCCTCCTCCCTTCCTTCCTCCTATTCTTTCTTTCCTTCTCATTGTGTTTCTTCCCTCTCTCTCTCTTCCTCTCCCCTCTCCTCTTAATGTCAAGCACTTCCCTATTTTTTTCTTTCTCTCCTTTCTTCTTCATTGCTTGTCTTTCTTTATCTTTATCTTCCTCTTTTAAATCCTCCTCCTTCTCTTCTTCACTCCTCCTTCTCTTCCTTCCAGCGCTCCCTTTCTCTCTTATTCCCTTCGACCTTTTCATCTTTCCACCTCCCTCCTCCATGCCAATACACACACACACACACACACACACACACACACACACACACACACACACACACACGCCTGTATAATAATGTTCCCACGACACCTACACGTAAATGAATTAGTAATTACCCGGGGGGACCTACCTGTCTGCTCTCTCTCTCTCTCACTTCGACGTCTTCCTTTAGCTCTCTCTTAATTCACACATTCCCTTTTTCTTTTGCCTGTTTCTTCATTATCAATATTCATCATCATCATTATCATCTTTTATCCGGTGACAAGGACAAGTTACTCTCTCCCCCATCAGGAAGGGGAATGTGTGTGTGTGTGTGTGTGTGTGTGTGTGTGTGTGTGTGTGTGTGTGTGTGTGTGTGTGTGTGTGTGTGTGTGTGTGTGTGTGTGTGTGTGTTGTGTAGAGGCGTTAAAGTCCGTCAAAACTATGTGTTCCTATGCTGTCTTAGTAAGTTTGCCAGGTCTCCTCTAATGGACTGGATTCCTCTCTGGCTCTCAGGAGGTTGTCTGTCAATCACACCTGCTCTCCTGACAAATGCGTTGATATCATATGCCTCAGCACACTTCTTATAAAAGATTAACAAATTGGAATACTCATATACGTCGAGTAATGTAAACGTGGCTGGTTGTAACCGTAGAGTTTCTCGCGTTACTGTGCAGGTAAAGCTGCGCCCGTAACAAATATTTTTCGTGCTGGCAATGCAAAGTTTGTGGCACTCTGATGGAAATATTGCTGAAAAGTTGGTGGGGTTCAGTCTGCTGGGGCTACAATTGGCATAATATTTCCCAAGAGTTTATGTTGAAAAAACTGTGAAATATGTAAATGATACAGTGCCAACCATGAATGTGTATCTTGTATGAGAGGTGAGCTAAGGCTATAGAGACATGTAGCACGGGAACACGTTTGACTGACATATAACCTCCACGAGAGCCAGAGAGGAATCTAGTCAATCAGAAGATGCCTGAGAAACACAACCTTGGCGCCGGAGGACCGCTTAGTTTGACGAGACGATTATAGTATTGCCCACAGATCGCCTAACGAGTTCCTAAGCTCTCCTCGAAAGAGAACTGGCTGGCCATCACGAATCCAGCAAGAGATCAGGGCCATGGTGAATTACACATACCACCCCTACCCCCGACACCCACATAGGTAAATACACTAATTGGCAGGAACATTAACACAGCTGACGGATAACGGATGTCATTAAATATATGCCGGCTGAAATATTCCCCATCTCTCTCTCTCTCTTATTCATTCCGTCCTCCAGTCACTCAGTCAGCCGTAAGAGTGAAGTCAAGCAGTCAGTCAGTCAGTCAGGCGATGCTACGGGCATTAAACGAAGGCAGAGGAGACATTTACCGTACTCTAATAAATGTGTACTTGCATAAAGAGGGCAATGATGGCAATGATGGAGTTCGATCACATAGGAAACGAGGAAGTGAGAAGAAATGAGAGATATGGTTTGGTCGCATGGTAAAGAGAGAAGGCTTTGTGTTTGCTAAAAGATATAGGGGAGAAGAAAGTAATGCGGATAAGATGATGAGGAAATCCACGGTGATATGTTTACTATTTTTACAAAACGAACAAGAGCAAAAAAGAAGAAAAAGCAAGGAAAGTTAATATGAAGGAGAAGCAAGAACAAAAGTTAGAGTAAGACGAAGAAGAAGAAAACCAATAAGAATCAAGAGACAGAGAGGAAGAAAAGAAAAACGGTACTGAGGAAATAAAAGATATGAAAGAGGAGAAAAAGATAATATGAATAAAAAAACAAGAACTAAAGGAGGAGAAAGAAAAACACCAAGGTAAAGTTAAAGACAAAGAGGAAGAGAAAGAAAACGCTACTGAGGAAATAAAATGTATAAAAGAAGTAAAAAAATGACCTCTCCCCATTCTCCTTCTGCCCCCTTCATTCCCCCCCTCCTAACGACCCCCTTCTCCTCCCTCCTGCTCCCCACCATCCCCCTCGTTCCCAGAAATAAAAAAAAGATAGGAAATAAAAACAATGACCTCTCCCCCCTCTTCTTCCGCCCTCATTCCCCTCTTCTGACGCCCATCGGCCCCTGCTCCTCACCTTCCCTCTCGTCCCCCCCTCTTCTACAGCTCCCGCCCTCGCCCTCCCTGTCCCCCGCCCAAAAAAGTATAAATTACCGCACAACGCCAGAATAACACCATTGTCCCCGCTAATACCCGAGCTTAGCGAAAGAAAACGGGGAGAAAACGGCGCGTGGGAACGAAATAGATACCGCCCAGCCTCTCTCTCTCTCTCTCTCTCTCTCTCTCTCTCTCTCTCTCTCTCTCTCTCTCTCTCTCTCGGCGGTGCTTGATAAGTCTTGTAAGCTCTTTATAGCCCGAGAGAGAGAGAGAGAGAGAGAGAGAGAGAGAGAGAGAATCCAATGGTATGGTCGTTATAATTAATTATTGAAACTACTGAGAACGCGACTTCGTGGAAACTGAGGAAGGTGTGAACTGGAGGAGTTAGGAAGGGAGGGAGGGGAAAGGAAGGAAGGACTGGAGGGAAAGAGGGAGGGAGGGAGGGAGATAAAAAAGAAGTGAGAGAGAAGCAAGGGTACATGAAAAGTAAAGGAGGGAGAGTGAGGAACAGGGGAAGGATAACCGGAGAGTAGAAAATGAATGAATGAAGGAAGAAAGGAAACAAGAGGAGGAGGAGGAGGAGGAAGGGAGAAAATAAAGTGGAGATAGATTGAAGAAAAGAGAAAAGGAAGGAGAAAAAAAACATTATTAAGTGAGCGCAAGATATAACGAAGGAAGGAAAGAAAACAGTCCAGGAAGGAGAGACGAGAAGGAAATAAGGGAGTGAAAGGAAGGATTGAGAGGAAGAGTGAGATGAAGACGAAGGAAGGAAGGGAAAAGAAGAAGTGGAGGGGAAGAGGAGGGAAAGGAGGCCTCAAGGGAAGAGTAAAGGCAACTCAAAAAAGATGCTAGAAAGGCTAGAAAACATGAGAGGAAGGACCCACGAGAAAGAGGAACAGGAGGAGGAGCAGGAGGAAGGGGACGAGGAGGATGAGGAGAAATACGATAAAAATGAGAATGCGAGAAAGATAATGAACAGGAGAAGGAGTAATAAGCAGAAAAATAAGAAGAGCACAAACTAGACGAAAATAGAAGAGGAAAAGGAAGACAAAAAACAAATATTTAGAGCGAAAAAAATTAAATGAAGCGAAAAAAAAGAGGAAAGAAAAAAACGATAGCCAGAAGCTAGAGCGAGAGAGAGAGAGAGAGAGAGAGAGAGAGAGAGAGAGAGAGAGAGAGAGAGAGAGAGAGAGAGAGAGAGAGAGAGAGAGAGAGAGAGAGAGAAACACAGGTGACAAACGTGGGGAGCGGCACCCTTTGATCACTACCTGGATATACCTCGGGGAACATGGGGGGTGGGGTGGGGGGGCGAGGGGGAGGAGGGAGGGGGGAAGAGGAGGGAGATGACGCTGAAGGGACCCTGAGAAACCTTGAGGGAGGAGACCTGGAGGGCGAGCGCCTTGACCCAACCTGACTGACGACCACCTCTTCCCCTTCGATTCCCTTCCCAGCCTCGACACTGCCCCAGGGAGGAGAGGGAGAAGGAGGGACATACGCAGACAGACACAGACAGATAGATAGATAGAGAGATAGATAGATAAATAAATAAGATAGAGATAAAACAAGAGAGAAAGTAAGATAAAGAAAGAGGCTACTGCGAAATCTGCCCAAGGGAGGAGAAGGAAAGAACATAGATAGATAGATAGATAAATATAGAAAGATAGATACAGATAGATAATAAAAATAGATAAAAAATGAATGAGAGAGAGAGAGAGAGAGAGAGAGAGAGAGAGAGAGAGAGAGAGAGAGAGAGAGAGAGAGAGAGAGAGAGAGAGAGAGAGAGAGAGAGAGAGAGAGAGAGAGAGAGAGAGAGAGAGAGAGAGAGAGAGAGAGAGAGAGAGAGAGAGAGAGAGAGAGAGAGAGAGAGAGAGAGAGAGAGAGAGAGAGAAAGGCTACTCCCATAATCTGCCCAGGGGAGGAGAAGGAAAAGGGAATTAGAGACAGACATAGATATAGATGAAAAAGGAAGAGAGAAGAATGAAAGAGACAGGCTACTCCCACTATGTGCCCAAGGGATGACTGAAAAAAAAATATGTAAGGAAATCCTGTTATTTTTATCCTGTTCATCTTTTACATACACGACTGTTTTTAAACGTGTCACCCTGTAAAAGGCAGAACAGTAGTAATAGTAGCAGTGGTGGTAGTAGTAGTAGTAGCAGTAGTAGTAGTAGCAGTAGTAGTAGTAGTAGTAGTAGTAGTAGTAGTAGTAGTAGTAACATGGAAACATCTTTTATCTCGTACGAAATCCTCACTTCACGACTTGAGTAAACCTTTCCCTGCAAAAGTTTTCTGTCCAAACCAGAGAATATTACTGGACGAAGAGGAGGAGGACGGGAGAGGGAGAGAAGAGGGAGAGATGGCGAGAGGGAGAGAAGGCGAGAGGGAGAGAGAGTGGGTCAGCTTCCCCTCCCTTCCCCTCTCTCCCCTCTCACGCTGTCGGAGTCACCTGGCTGGGAAATCTGAGGGAAGGGAGGAACGGAAAAGGGGAATAAGGGTGTCGCACATTATGTCCAAGGGAAGGATGAAGCTCAGGTGGGCGGGAAAGGTAAGGGGGGGTAAGGAAAGGAAGAGGGTAGGGGAGGAGAGAGAAGGGAGAGAAGAGGAAAGAGAGAAATGTATAGGATGGCAATTTAGTCTTTCTCGCTTCTCTGCCCATTAGCTGAACCACGAGAGAGAGAGAGAGAGAGAGAGAGAGAGAGAGAGAGAGAGAGAGAGAGAGAGAGAGAGAGAGAGAGAGAGAGAGAGAGAGTCATTTCTTGATCATTGCTATATATTCTTCGTTCACTTTCTTTACCTCTCCATCTCTCTCTCCTTTTTCTGCCTTCTGTTCCTCAATTCTTTCTTAATATTTACTCTTTTTTTCTTTTCTCCCTTTCTTTCTTTACTATTGAATTTTTCTGACATCCCTTTTTTTCTCCCTTCCTCCTTCCTTCCCTTTCTCTCTTTTCACTTTTAATCCCTCCCAGCCTCTCATCTCCCTTAATTCTACTCTCCATTTCTCCCTTTCTTGACCACAGCATCTCTCTCTCTCTCTCTCTCTCTCTCTCTCTCTCTCTCTCACACACACAGCATCCCTCCTCCCTTCTCCCGTCCCTTCCCTTCTCATTCTTCATTCTTCTTCTCTCCCTTCAAACCCAGCTGAGGCAGGCGAAGCATAAATCCCTCCTTCCCCTCCCTCCCTCTTTTCCTTCCCTACCTTCTAGCCTTCTTGCCTTCCCTTCCTCCCTTCCCTCCTTCGTTGTTGCTTCCTCAAAAATCTCGCCCTCGTTATACAAGACTATTACACGTCAAAGCCTGCCATAATATTGGTGGTGGTGGTGGTGGTGGTGAGGAGGTGGTGTGGGGAGGGTTGGGGGGGTAGTGATGGTGATGGTGTAATGGTGATGGTGGTAGTGCTGATGGTGATGATGGTGATGATAGTGATGATGATGATAAGGGAAGGTTGACGGGAACGAGGAGAAAGCCAGGTGCAGGAAGAGAGGGGGAGTGAGGGGGAGGTTGAGGAGGGGAGGGGAGTGGGAGGACCAGAAGGGGACAAAGGTGTACAGGTAAGAAGAAGCAGCTAATTACCACCTGTCAAAGTCACCACCACCACCACCACCACCACCGCCTCCACTCCGCCGCCTTAATTCCTGGAGTTAAAAAAAATCTGTCCCTCTAACGTCAAGGAAACTTTTTATTTATCGTACTTATCTTCTTAGCATGCTCTCTCTCTCTCTTCGCGGCCATATTGTTTTGAGGCGAGAACAACTACGTCTCAATAGTCTCAACCAGTCTTTAATTTATCCATTTATCGATTTATTCATCTATATTTTAGCGTGGGATTCTGAATACTGCAACCAACAATAATATAACGTCCCACGACTCGTCCGTTTTATTTTTTACTTTAACTTCTCTATTTTCTTCCCTTCAGCTCTTTCTTTTTCTTTGACATTTCTCCTCCTTTAGTGACGAAAGAGGTGAGCGTGTGTGATTATGTTTATTTCTTCACGAGTCGTTTTCTTTTTTCTATTCTTTGCTTCAGCTTCCTCTTTTACTTTCCTTTAATTCTTCCTTTTCCTCTAACTTTATTAATCTTACAGTGACGAAAAAGTGTGTGTGAATATGTTTCGTGTGTCGTCAATAAAACTATGATCAAATAACCAACCCAGCATCCATTTCATTCAGAGCTCCGTCACTGTTACCAATATGACCCACAAAGCTGCCGCGATCGAAGCCTCAACGCTCTTACCTAACCAGTTCCCCCGAGATGAAACACTCAAGCACAGAATCAGCGAGCCAACCTACCACTGAACTTGTACCATAAAATAGACGCCTGCATGGTGTTATGATGATGTACGTTGGTGTATGTAAAGGCCAATGCAACGACATGTGTTAAGAGGACACCATGATAACCTAGCGTATGGAGATGCTGTGATCGTAAGAGAGTAGAGACGAAACACTAAAATGAGCCACTGAACCAGCCAGTCAGCCAGCGCACTAGCAAAGAGAGGTTTGCATGGTGTTGAGTGTATATTATGAGCTCCTGTGATGCCCGTTATGAAAAGAACACGAAGACTAACCTTCTACGGATATGGTGACTATATTGATTCGCTTGAGACACACCATCAGAGCTCTTAGCCGGGAAGTCAGCCACCCGATTAAGTTGTATAAAAACGTAGCGTGTAATGACGTGTGTATAAGCCGATGTAACTAAGACTCGGGTGGAAAAGAACGTGAACTCAAACTAACTAACCTCTGATAGTTGTGGTGATGGCATCCAGGGTGGCGGCACAGACTCCAGGGAAAAAAAGATGACGAAAGCTTGATAGAACACTCGAACAACGGGACATTCACTTTCGAGATGTCTCCATGTATCAACCGTCCATATATCCCTTCACAGCATCACTATAACACGTTCGTCACAGCGATAGCCACGCAGATAACCACATCATACGTACGCTATAAGCATTACAGTTAGTAGTGAGAGGTGATGTCTACGGCTTCTGGCTCAAACTCAGAATATTCGAATACATTAACAGTTTCGAAGTGTTTTAGTATCTTCTGTAGCATCCCCGACACACGCATGACATAACACTTACGTAGATAATCACAGCATCCACACACTTATATCACAGTTAGAGAGAAAGCGCTGCCTACAGGAGGACTATTCGAACGCACGGACAGTTTCGAGACGCTTCAGTATCTTCATCTGTATCCCAGCGTAGCATCCTTGACACACACATCACAGAACACTTACGTAGATAATCCCAGCGTCCGTACACTCTATATAGAGCCTTTAGACAATACGCTGCCCATAGCTTCTGCCTAAGACTCGAACACAGACAGTTTCGAGACGTTTCAGTATCTTCTTATGTGTCCCCGCGCAGCATCCTTGACACACACATCACACAGGACACA
Organism: Eriocheir sinensis; assembly: GCF_024679095.1. Taxonomy (NCBI): domain Eukaryota; kingdom Metazoa; phylum Arthropoda; class Malacostraca; order Decapoda; family Varunidae; genus Eriocheir; species Eriocheir sinensis. The sequence goes on along the minus strand of NW_026111532.1, from coordinate 1,058,816 downwards.
CTTAGATGAACACCGTACCCACGCACACAATATCACTTTGTTTCAGCCTCACAAAACGAACGCAAATAAGAAAGATTCAGCCGGCGTGAGCTGCGGCCACACGCGGCGTTAGTCTTACTGAGTGACCAGTGACCACAATATACACTCAGCTGATCGCATGTCAACGTTGCCACATGTAATTGAACTCCTTTTGTCATTCATAGCAATACGTGTTCTCATGCAGTAAGTTTATGGTGGGGTACATAGTCTAGCATAACCATCACTTCCTATTTTGAATATATAGAGCAATAACGCATAAAACAAAAGATGATGATGTGGTAAGCTTGCGTATTGACACCAGCGCATCTAGCCCCCAGCCTCCCTCCCTCCCTCCTTCCCTCCCTCCCCCGACGCTTCCTCTCCTCTCTTTGTTTGACCACTGGCGTAACTTTCAAATCCACCTCACATCCGAAGTAATATATAAGAGTATCCGCTTTATCAGTTATTAGTTGTAGTTCGACGTGAAACAAAGTCCCTCCCCATCATCTTACTCCTTTCATCGGCTTGCTCATTATTACTGGTACGTCGTAATACAAAGGCCCTGATCATTCTCTACTTCTCTGCCTAATGTCAATGTACTTCGTCTTACCCCGGGAAAGGTTCTAAATTCACGATTACACTTGGTTTTCTGCCCTGACTTCACTGATTGTTCCTCCTTCATCACTTCCACGCAAGGATATAACCTCCATTTCTCTGTTTGGTGTCAGTGTACTCCAATCTATCGCGAAAAAGGTTCTAAATTCACCTCTGCACCTGGTTTTCTGCCCTTATTTTTGCCACTGGTGATTTGGCTGTCCTCCTCTCATCAGTTCTACGCAGAATAAAAGCTCCCCAAGTCCGCATTTCGTTCTTTCTCGTCAGTAGAATACCCTGAACCTTAGTCTGTTCCCTGATTTCATAATATACTTCCATGTTTCTAGAGATACGATGGAGCTTGACGTACACACTATACACCTGACCTTTCCTTTCCTTACCTAACTACAACCATGAATAATGAATCAAGCCGATCAGCGAATAAATAAATAGGGGCTCAGGCCAAGGCGTAGGCTGATATTAGGGGAGCGGGATAAAGGTGTCTCAAAGCCCCTCACACCTGCGGGCAACACCTCCAAGACCACCTGGCCAGACGTATATTAAAACAACACCTGAAAGGAAATTATGGGAAGGGACGCACACCCCCTTTGCACCCCCTACCCCTTTTCTATTCCCCTCCTATCCCACCATACTTCCCGCCACCCCTCTCCCACCCGTCAAACCCCTTCCCTTCCTTTCATTTTCTCTTTGGTGGGTGTGAGAGTGAGTGGGTGCAAGGGTAGCGTAATCTCTCTCTCTCTCTACTGATTTTGTTGCGCCCACTCTCGAACAGGACAGATTACGGCAGGTTACGTTAGTTTACTCTTATTTCTTTTACAGCAAGGGAAGCAGTTCAAGGACAAAAACAGAGACATACACACACTCCTCGCCCTCCTCGTCCCTCCCTACCCCCTTTTCCACTCCCCTTTCCTGCCCCACCATGTTTCTTCCCGCCCTTCCTCCACCCGTCCCCCGCCTTTCATTCGCTCTGACGTGGGTGGAGTGTGAGTGGGTGTAAGGGTAGCGTGTTCCCTCCCTATTGGTTTGTTGCGATTTCTCTTGAACGGGGCAGGTTACGTTAGGTTAGGTTTAGTTGGAATCGATCAGGGTAATTTTGAGTGGAGATCACAATGCATTCTAGCGATGATAAAACAAAAAAATAGTGGATTTGGGGGTATTATATCATGCGTAGATCTGTATTTTCAAAGGATTCTAATTATGACACTCCTAAGTCGATGGTTATATTGACACTCCATCAATAATATCATCTTAACTTTATCTTTTAATCCTTTTTTATCTATTTGAGGTGATCTTAGACATTAGTTCTTGTCGCAATGTGGCTTTAGCGAGTATATAATGAATAAAATAATACGTTTCACATATATAAAGTAGCCGGAGGAATACAAAGCACTCACAAACATTATTATTCACGGTTATTAATAGAAAAGCAATGTAAAGCACCAACAAACATTATATTCTTGCTGTTATTTAATAGAAAGAGCTTTTAAACGAAGGCGGTGAGCGTGGCCATCGGGAGCGCCTGAAAAGACACCCGTTAAAAAGGTTGAGAAGGGACAAAGAATGAAAAAATGAACCACTTAACCGAACTCGCTGACGCCTGGGAGAGAGAGAGAGAGAGAGAGAGAGAGAGAGAGAGAGAGAGAGAAGAGTAGATTTTAATAAAGGAAAGTCTGAAAATAAAAGAAGGTATGGAGGGAGAAAAAAATAAAGGGAAAAAAGAAACAGAAGAAAGAGGAAGTGTTGCTGTTAGTAGTAGTAGTAGTAGTAGTAGTAGTAGTAGTAGTAGTAGTAGTAGTAGTAGTAACAGCGGTAGTAGAGGGAGGAGGAGGAGGAGGAGGAAAAAGGAAAGAAGGAAGGAATGACGGATAGAAGGATGAAGGAAGGGAGGGAGAGGAGGAAGGGTGGGAGAGAAAGGAGGCTATTCTCGTTAAGGAGGAGAGGGAGGAGGAGGAGGAGGAGGAAGAGGAGGAGGAGGAGAAGGAGCTGATGTAGACAATTTGGGAGGGTTTTATGGTCCTTTGAACGGCGTGTGTGTGTGTGTGTGTGTGTGTGACCCCACCAAACAACACAATATACAACTTCAAAGAAACTCTCTCTCTCTCTCTCTCTCTCTCTCTCTCTCTCTCTGGTGACCACACACCAAACAATGTCAAAAAATCTTTCCTCCCTTTTTCTTTCCTCTTCTTAACACCTTTTCTCCCTTCTCTCCCTCCCTCCCTCCCTCCCTCCGTGTCTCTCCGTGTCCTCCGAGGCATTGTGGGGCGCTAATTCTCATAATGGAGGGAAGGGTGGGACGGAGAGAAGGGAGGGTGGGGAGGAAGGGAGAGAGAGAGAAAGAGAGGGAGAAAAAGTAATGTTTCTATAGTGCAAAGGAAAGCGATGAGCTACGTCCTTCCTACTTCGGCTTCTTCTTCTTCTTCTTCCTCCTCCTTCTCTTCCTCCTCTTCTCCTCCTCCTCCTCTTCCAATTCCTCCTCCTCCTCCTTCGGCTTCTTCTTCTTCTTCCTCCTTCTCTTCCTCTTCTTCTCCTCCTCCTCCTCTTCTTATTCCTCCTCCTCCTCCTTCTTCTTTATATTAGTGTTTTTAGGTGGAAAATGACGAGAGAGAGAGAGAGAGAGAGGAATATACACGTTTTATCCCGTTTGCTCTCTCTCTCTCTCTCTCTCTCTCTAATAAGTCAGTGGTGTGAGTTCAGCATTTTTTCGTCGCTACTTAAGGGCGAAAAAATCAGCCTCGTCAATGGTCCCCCCCCCCTCTCTCTCTCGATCGCAGTCTCTCTCTCTCTCTCTCTCATTTTCAATCGGTATTTTTGGCATTTGCATCTACTGACAAGCTGTGCCTTCCCTCCCTCCCTCTCTCTCCCTCCTTCCTTCCCTTCTTATCGCTTTCCTTTCTCCCGCCTCACTTACCTAATATACACGTCACCACCACCACCACCACCACCATCACCACGCAAGAAAACCCTGGAATAGAGCCAATAAAGAGAGAGAGAGAGAGAGAGAGAGAGAGAGAGAGAGAGAGAGAGAGAGAGAGAGAGAGAGAGTGAGAGACGATTGCTGGCATACTTCACTCCCCTTTTTTTTTGTACCTTGTTCTGTAACTCATTTCGTATTCATGGAGAAGAATATTAAAGGCTAACTTATTTATTTATCGCCCCCTCTGTGTTCTCTATCCCTTCATCGCATACGATATTTATTAGTTTAGGATCAAGGTGTGTGTGGGGGGGGAGGGGGGGCGGTGCTTCGTGGCCCATAATAGTGTCTTGTTTTCAGCTTGTCTCCTTTCATGTCTGTTTTTTCCTCCTCTGTTTTCCGTTACTTTTTTTTCGTTTTTTTG